>NC_083570.1:92495998-92690998 GCF_027579695.1 Neoarius graeffei
AGCAATGTATAGAGTGGATTTCGGATTAGTTTAAAGTGATCTTCATTGAAAAGAACAGTGCTTTTCTTTCAAAAATAAGGACATTTCAAAGTGACCCCAAACTTTTGAACGGTAGTATATGTAATAGATCAGTCCATGTGTCAAAGCGATGGCCGTAAACGAGATTCGTTGAGACCTGGGCGAGACATCGTAGAACGGAGATAAAATGTACAGCGGAAATCAAAGTGACCGACGTCAACCAACGTTGTCAAAAGACGCACGTGCCCTCTTTCGAATGCTAACGTAATCAAGCTGGAAGTTTTCCCTGTGTCCGAAATCGCTCCCAACTCACTATATAGTGGGGACGCTGTTTTGTAGCGCTGTCCGAAACCTTAGTGAGGATTATGTGGTAAATGCGCTCAGTATAATACGTATTTATCACAAAAATACATGCATGTATTTATTATTTTGAAAACCCACCAGCTGTCTGATCTGGCACGTTTTAATTGTGCGACAGTAATGTCGTAAATACCAGCGCGATGGACTCGTCCTTATCCTGTCGTCTTTCCAACTCTTCTCTACTCCACGTTGGTTCGAAGTCGTATGGAATAATCTCCATGTCACGTACGCAAGGGAGGCGGATGCATGTGCAGGAGTATATGTACACATGCAAACGAGAATACAGGCAAAAGGGTCGGTCAAGGTGCAAACAGTATATCAAAGGCTAAGCGAGGACAAGAACGAGAGACAACGGGCAGAAAGGCTCGGTAATGCGTACATGCGTATCGTAATACTTCGTGATGCAAATGCATCAGCACAGTCCTTAAACAGGCAAACACAGAGTTCCTTAATTGAGCTCAGGTGTGCGCGCAGGACTGACACTCCATCACTGATGAAGCTGGCAAATCTTGAAATTAATCTAAATTGGGGGCGGCACGGTGGTGTAGTGGTTAGCGCTGTCGCCTCACAGCAAGAAGGTCCGGGTTTGAGCCCCGTGGCCGGCGAGGGCCTTTCTGTGCGGAGTTTGCACGTTCTCCCCGTGTCCGCGTGGGTTTCCTCCGGGTGCTCCGGTTTCCCGCACAGTCCAAAGACATGCAGGTTAGGTTAACTGGTGACTCTAAATTGAGCGTAGGTGTGAATGTGAGTGTGAATGGTTGTCTGTGTCTATGTGTCAGCCCTGTGATGACCTGGCGACTTGTCCAGGGTGTACCCTGCCTTTCGCCCGTAGTCAGCTGGGATAGGCTCCAGCTTGCCTGCGACCCTGTAGAACAGGATAAAGCGGCTAGAGATAATGAGATGAGATGAATCTAAATTGGAACGATATGGCGATCTGGCCGCTGTGTAAACAGTTTTCAAAATGGTGGCGGCGCTGACACGTCACGTTTGAAGTTTCGCACAAGTCTCGTGAAGATCGCGCGGATAAGCGACGCCTGCCGTGGACCAAGCGAACTACATTCAACATGGCTAAAAACCGAAAAGGCCAATAAGTGTGATATAATATGCCAATACGAGTCACAATATAAGGTTAATAAAACCGAAAACATAATTGAATAACACATTAATTAAGAAACAAAGCGAGTTTAAAAATAATTTCAGTTCCCCTTTAAGCAGAATGGACTGAACGGAGCAGACAGCGTGCTAAACTCTTTCCAATTAGCAATAGACCTCCATGCGACTCTGAAGAGGTGTAAACAGTGCGAATGGTAACTCATGCACTTATTCACCTGTTCGGTGCAGGGCTGATAGTAATCTCTGTACTGCTGTGGATCGCTGTTATAACCGTAAGACTGAGAAAAAGCAGGAAAGTTCCATCCCTGAAGACGAGAAAACACAGTTATATTGCATTTACAAGGTAAACGCCACAAGACACAAGTTTAATACAAAATAATGACGAGAATAAACTCACATTTTGTTTAAAGCATCCCCACTGTGACTGCTGTGCATACTGACTGCAGCTTTGGCTCAGTTCTGGCAGATGGAAAAGCAGAATTCAACACAATGTTGTAAGTATAAGGCTCTAATTATAGGAAAGCAGATGTTATCATAATTATCGACCATCTGTGTCAATCATTTAACGACGACAACGATTCTAGGTTCTGCCTTCTTTATGATTATCATCTGGTCCCGCACTCCGCCGTTTTCCTCACCAGGTGCTTCAATGGGACGTTTATGGGGACGTTTTTTGAGTCTCTTGCGTGTAGGTGCAGGTAGGAGACGCGTGGCTTCGTCTTTATAGCTTGCGAGGAGTTTCTGGGCTTCTTCGCTGCACAGCTCGACAAACAGGACGTCCTCCAGGAGACTGCCCTGCTCCGGCAGGGTGAAACTCGCTGCACGACCATAAACAAAACAACAACAGGTTACTTTTACATATTTAAAAGAAACAGCAAAAAGCTGATGTTTGAAACCAGGTGGATAAATAACCCATATGTCCAGATGTGGCAAGAAAAAAAAAAAAAAACAGGCTCTAAATAAATGTGTCCGTTTACAGCAGTTCATTTTCCATTGTTGAAAATTTCTAACTAAATACGTAGATGCTTGCTGCACACCTTTTCTGTGGTTACATGAAGTTTTGCTTGGAATATAACGTGCAAAGTTATACCCTACACAGTGAATCTACAAAGGGGGGACAAGTTAAAGGGTTCACTCATCCCCTTAGACCGAAAAGTCACTGCAAATCAATACAAAGTTATTCGGATTACTCTGATCAATGTTATCCTGGGATGAAACTCTTCTATCCTTATAGCGCTGGTCTCGTCCAGAGCTCACTGAATGGTTTAAAGGAGAACTGAAGGCAATTTTTTTTCTCTCATTTTATTAAATATAGGAACGCATTTTTGATAGCTATTCTGTCACTGCTATCGCAGGTTATGGGTGTTTGAAATATGCTCTGTAATATATCAGTCCATATGTCAAAGCAATGGCCATAAACGAGATTCGTTGAGACCTGTGCGAGACATCGTAGGACGGAAGTAAAACGTACAGCGGAAATCAAAGCGACCAACATCTACCAACGTTGTCAAAAGACGTGTGCGCCCTCTTTCGAATGCTGATTTAATCAAGCCGGAAGTTTTGTTTGTTTTGATAGCAATCAGGAAAGTTTGAAAAAAGTAGGCAGTAATCGTCATTTCAACTCGTTTTTGTGCAATACTTCGTTTGGAAAACAGTTTTCAAAATAAAACATTTGTACCACCTCCATTTTTCTTCTCTTTTCTTTAGTTTTACAGCAGTCTATTAAGAGAGAGCGCTGAGTTTCCTCTTAAATCTATTTGCACAGGGTAGCACGGTGGTGTAGTGGTTAGCGCTGTCACCTCACAGCAAGAAGGTCTGGGTTCGAGCCCCGTGGCCGGCGAGGGCCTTTCTGTGTGGAGTTTGCATGTTCTCCCCGTGTCCGCGTGGGTTTCCTCCGGTTTCCCCCACAGTCCAAAGACATGCAGGTTAGGTTAACTGGTGACTCTAAATTGACCGTAGGTGTGAATGTGAGTGTGAATGGTTGTCTGTGTCTATGTGTCAGCCCTGTGATGACCTGGCGACTTGTCCAGGGTGTACCCCGCCTTTCGCCTGTAGTCAGCTGGGATAGGCTCCAGCTTGCCTGTGACCCTGTAGAACAGGATAAAGCGGCTAGAGATAATGAGATGAGATCTATTTGCACACTCAATCACACAACAGCCCTTTCCCATTTTAGATCTGTTTTTTGTGTTTTCGCAGCATTAGAGCTGTGTTACTTCCATCTATGATGAAGTCACGTGCATGCATTCCTGCTGTTATATAGGGTGCTGTGCTTTCTGCTGTTTCAACACAATTACATTTTGGAAAAACTAAGATTACGCAGCCTGATAATAATCGGGATTCGTTTTTTTTTACTTCATCGATTCGAATCGTCAAATTTGTCGAGCACATGATAAATATTTATCATGATGTGCCTAGTTACAGGTGTTTATACATGAACGAAAACATACTTATGAATGCTATATTCCATTTATGCTAACAGCTCTCTAAATCCTGCATATACTGTAGTGCATGTTTAAGCATTTCAAGTACCTTTTATGCATTTTATCCCTGTGTAAACTGTGACAATAAATCTCAAAAAAAGAGAAATTTATTGCATACGTTTGTTCTGTTTGTGTCAATATAACATTATAGGATCATGACTATCTGACTGAATCAATGCTAAATCTTAAGTAATTAAAATTCAGAGTCACGTGGGATTGCCGAGTAAAATGGCCGCACACTAGAAGTTGTCCAGAAGCGTCACCGAAATAATGTAATTTATCCATCTATATCTCCTCATTTACGATTATTTGCTATTATTTGTCTTCAATCAATTAACTGCCTTCTTGATATCAAACAGCTGTTTTGATAACTTTCAGTCAGGATTTTGGGCCAATCATAGCACTGAAACAGCGCTGATTAAAGTTATAAATGACATACGTCTTAATACTGATGCAGGCAAAACATCGGTCCTGGTGTTACTGGACCTCAGTGCAGCTTTTGATACTGCTGATCACAACATACTGCTATATCGACTTGAACACTGGGTTGGGTTGACTGGTAAAGTTATCAATTGGTTAAAATCATACTTAAAAGATAGAAGCTTCTTTGTTACCATGGGAAATTGTACCTCAACATCAATGTCCTTGACCTGTGGTGTCCCCCAGGGGTCGAGCCTTGGACCATTACTATTCAAACTTTATATGCTCCCACTTGGACAAATTATCAAGAACAACTCAATTTTGTATCACTGCTATGCAGATGACACCCAAATTTATTTTATTTTTTTAAGATATTTTTTGGGCTTTTTTCACCTTTATTGGATAGGACAGTGTAGAGACAGGATAGGAAATGAGTGGGAGAGAGAGACGGGGAGGGATCGGGAAATGACCTCAGGTCGGAATCGAACCTGGGTCCCCGGATATATGGTATAGCGCCTTATCCACCTGAGCCACGACGCCCCACCCAAATTTATTTTGCTGTATCACCTAATGATTATGCCCCCCTTGAATGTCTCTACCAGTGTATCGACCAAATCAACAACTGGATGTCACAAAATTTTCTTCAGCTGAACACAGATAAAACAGAAGTAATTCTATTTGGGAAAAAAGACGAAAGCCATGCAAGAACAGCTGACTGAGGCCGAAACCCGAATATCCGAAGTGGAGGACACTACCCAACAACTGGTCAACGACCGTGAGGTACACCGTAGGCGTATAGACACACTGTGGAGTCGTGTAGAAGATTTGGAAAACAGAAGCCGCCGTAACAATGTCAGGCTGCTAGGTCTGAAGGAGGGCGCTGAGGGAAACAACTTAAAGGCATGCATTGAAAGGATCTTGTCTGAGGGTTTAGGCATGGACATTGACAGTGAATTTGAGATTGAAAGGGCACATCGTTCTCCCGGATATCGTCTGGAGGAAAACCAACCACAGAGACTAATAATGATTCGATTCTTACGTTCGTCTGCGAGAGAAAAGGTGCTTAAAGCAGCAAGGGAGAAAAGGGGAGCAATGTGGAGCGGATGCAACCTCTCGCTTTTTCCAGATATGACAAAGGTTCTGGCTGAAAGCAGAAAGGCCTTTACAACGGCCAAACAACTACTGCACGCCAAGAAAGTGAAGTTCACCCTCGCGTTTCCTGCGACACTACGGTTCACATAGGATGGGAGGAACAGAAAGTTTCAAGACGCGTCGGAGGCTGTCAAGTTCATTGAGCAACGAATGACGGAGGCGGAGGGCGATGGAAGAGATGACATTAGTTGTCACCAATGTACAATGACATTTACCACTAATGGAGAGTTTGAGAAAGGTATGGTGTGGCTGGACGGTTTTTGTGTAGCCATCTGAATCTAGGAGAGTTGGACGTTCCACAGACCAAGTCAGATTTTCTTTTTCTTTTCTTTTTTGGTATTTGGACTGATTTAAAAAAGGAAGAGTCTCCAGTTAGTAGGAGTCTCTTGTGTGTGAATATGTTTTCTTCTACTGATAAGGGAGGGTTTTTGTTGACCGGTTTGGTCATGTTTGTTCACTTGCCAGTTCTGGACATTTTGATTTTGAAATTATTCAGCGGTACAAAAGCTTTGGTAATGTCTCAAGAAGGTCAGACAAAATGGAATTGCCTTTATATGCTCAATATTTTAATTTGTTTTCCATAAGGCCTGAATGGCAAATAATTCTCATGTTAAGGTAGTGTCCTGGAACATAAATGGATGCGGAAACCCAGTGAAAAGGAAGAAGGTGCTCTCATATCTTAGGGTGTTTTCACACTTGGTCCCTTTCAGCCATCTAACCGAACTCAGATCGATGACTCAGCATTTTTTGCACGTATGTGAACACTCCAACCGTACCCAGACCCCTTTAAAGCGAACCGAACTGAGACCACCTCAGGAGGTGGTCTCAGTACAGGTCGCTAAAAATCAACGGTATGGTTCGCCTAATCTGCGCATTGTGAACAAAAAGCGCACCGGGTTCACTTCGCCTTTTTCACTGTAGTTTAACCTTCTTCGTTTGCCGTAGTTGGTCACGTGACTGTAGCAGGGAAAATCAACTTCCTTTTGGAACTTACCACAGCCGCTTTACAGTTCTCTGAACTTACTGACTGATGAGTCGGCCACAATAATATAACTATATTATAAATAAATAAATATATATATATATTAGTGCTGTCAAAAATGTCGCGTTATTAACGCATTAACTTGACTCAATTTTAACGGCGATAATTTTTTTATCGCGAGATTAACGCTCTGTGACGTGATGTAGGTTTTTCATAAGCTTTTGAAACTGCCAGGAACTTGGAACAGAGACTTTGCTTAGAAAACCGATAGCAGCTAGACTGTAATGCCACGCCCCGCACAGCCAGAGTCCTCTGCCCTCCTCCCTCAAAGAACCAGCGCGGGCAGGGCGCGCTAGTAGAGATAGGATTTATGGCTCTTTGATGGGATCCGCATCTTTGTGATCCGTTCTTTGAAAAGAGCCGTTCAAAAGACTGGCTCATTTGGCTCTTTTTAAATATTTATTCAGTTTTAAGAAGACAGCGTCTAAAGAAGCTAGATCCCTCTGAACTGTAAACTCAATGCTATCCCAGAAATCCTTCCTGTAATATGCAAATTTGGCCTCCTCTGATTGGACAGCGCGACGCATCAACAGGCAGAAAGTGTAAAAGTACAAAATGTGTTAAGTGAGCTGAAACAGTAAAGATCAGATTCAATGCAATATTTATCAACGAACAACTTAAAGTTAATATAATAGTGTACTTTATATTATAATCAAGCATGTCAAGCCTACCGTCACTGTGTAACCTGTCTCTCTGATAGACTAACTCAAGCAGTAGATTACTTCACTCATGGTTCTCTTGTTAGCCTCGGGACGAAGAGCCACGGTGCTCAGCTTAGGTTTCAGTTTGCAGTGGCTGTGTCAAGACGTGTTATGCTTTGCAATAAGAAAAACATTGGTACAAAGCAAGCCCATTCACTTTAATTGCGATTAATCGCGAGTTAACTATGACAGTCGCGACATTAATCGCGATTAAATATTTTAATCGCTTGACAGCACTAATATATATATATATATATATATATATATATATATATATATATATATATATATAAACATTTATTTTCCTTAATCCGCACTATTTTGATCAAAGAATACAGCAGGGCAAGCATGGCAGCAGACATTTTGATTCAAGAGAAAATTACCCAGAATTCCGTGCACTGGGGGTCTGAGGGCTCTAGAGGACCTGGTGTGAACAGAAAGAGGACTGAGGCCCCATCAAAGCTTAACTGGACCAGAAAGAGAACCCAGTCCTCTTTGTAATAAATTCACAGTGTGAACACAAAAAGAACTGAGTTCTTTTTCTGTTGGTCCACTTTTTGGTCCACTTAAAAGAGGACTGAGTCTGGTTCCTTTAAAGGGGACCAGGTGTGAAAACACCCTTAAACTTCAACGAACAGACATAGCATTTATTCAAGAAACACACCTAAAGGATGATGAGGCTAAACAATTTAAACGAGATTGGGTGGGGCAAGTTTTTTATAGTTCTTTTTCCAGCAAGAAAAATGGAGTTCTTATTTTGGTACACAAAATGTTAAATTTCTCATTGGTAAGGGAATTTTGGGATGCGAATGGTAGAATTATTTGTCTTGATACCATCATAAACGGCATGGAATTAACACTCTAATATTTATGCCTCCAATAAAGACGAGCCATCTTTTTTCCATGAGGTTAATAGCATATCAGGGAATGCACAAGGTAAAGTGGTTTTGGCAGGAGATTTTAACCAGGCTTTGGATAATACATTAGATAAAAGCAGATTTTCCCGAACCGTAATACCTAAGGATAGAGCAGCCATTCACATGTTGATGAGAGACAATGGTTTGATTGACATATGGCGTTTGGTTAATCCAAATAAATGAGAATATTCTTTTTACTCTCATTGCCACGGGTCCTTTTCACGTATAGATATTATTTTGATCTCTCAGAATCTAATCAATGCCGTCATCGACAGCAACATTAATGCTATTTCACTGTCAGATCATGCACCTGTTGAACTCATTATAAAAATATACACCCAGACAGAATCAGGCGAGGTAGATGGAGGATGAATACTTCCATGCTGCAAGGTGAGGTATTTCATAATGAACTGGCTGAAGATCTGTCATCGTTCTTTGAGATCAACATGGGTAGTACAGACAGTGTGGCAATGGTCTGGGAGGCATCAAAAGCTTACATTAGAGGTAAAATAATTGCGCAAACTTCCAAAAAGAAAAAAGAGCACATTAACACTTAAAAAACTGGAAGCAGAATTAATCATAATGGAGAGAGAACTGGCCAAGCATTATACAGATAGTCTGTTTCATAATATTTGCAAATGTAAATTCAAAACATATGAAATATTTAACAAAAAGGCTGAATATGCTCTATTTAGATTGAAAACGAAGCAGGAGAGGAGAGAAAACAGGCAGGCTTCTGGCTAGACAGCTTAAGGAGCAAAGCACTGCTCATGTATTCCCAGTGATAAGAAGAGGGGGGTCACTAGTAACATCTTCCAAGGGAATTAATGAGGTCTTCAAAAGTTTTTATGAGAAGCTGTATAGATCAGAAGGTATGCCAAACAAACTATCATTGCAGAACTTTTTCTCAAACATAACTCTTCCAAGCCTGACGGTAGATATTCTTGACAAATCAGTGTCCCAAGAGGAGGTGATAAAAGCTATCCGAGCTATGAAAACAGGGAAATCACCTGGAACCGGCGGGTTTCGTGTTGAATATTACAAAGAGTATATAGACATAATTACTCCAGTTTTGACTAAGGTGTATGAAGAGGCTTCCACCATCTCTGAATGAAGCGCTCTTATCGTTGATTCCTAAAAAAGGCAGAGACCATACAGATCCTGCCAATTTCAGGCCAATTAGCCTAATTAATGTAGATAGCAAAATACTGGCCAAGGCATTAGCCCTAAGGCTAGAAACAGTTTTACCAGACATTATACACCCAGACCTGGTTGGTTTCTTACAGGGTAGAATTTCGACTTATAATCTACGAAGGCTTATACGTTTGATATGGTTACACTCCTCCAACACTGCATCGGTGGCTGCAGTCTCATTGGACGCTGAGAAGGCCTTTGACAGGGTCGAGTGGGGTTTTCTTCACTCGGCCCTGTCAAGATTTGGGTTTGGAACTGGTTTCGTGAAATGGATTAAGATACTGTACAGTAATCCTAAGGCAGCAATTATGACAAATGGTCTGATCTCATCATTCTTTAACCTCTCCAGAGGAACACGACAGGGGTGTCCTCTATCACCACTTCTATTTACAATTGTCTTGGAACCTCTGGCGGTAGCTATAAGAGCAAACTCCTCCATCAAAGGAGTGAAAGAAGGGGGTAGTGAACATAAGCTAATGCTTTATGCTGACGACATACTTTTTCTGACTAGTGACCCACAAAACTCCCTACCTGCTTTAATGGATACGATCAGTGAATATTCTCAGCTTTCAGGTTACAAAATTAATTGGACCAAATCTGAAGCAATGCCAATATCCAAACACTGTCATCCACAAGTAATGAGACAGTATAACTTTAAATGGATCCCAAAGGGCATGGTCTACCTGGGTATCAAGTTGAGCCCAGAACTTTAGTGAAATGACTGCATTGAACTATGATCCACTGCTTCAAAACTCAAGACAAATATAGGGAAATGGGAGAAGTTAAACCTGACCTTGTGTGGCAAAGTAAATGTTATTAAAATGGGGATTGCCCCACAAATTAATTATATATCCATGATGCTTCCGCTCAGTATACCAGATCATATTTTTAAACAGTATGATAATCTCATCAAGGAATTTCTTTGGGCAGGGAGGAAACCTAGATTTAAACTGAGCAAACTGTTCGCACCTAAGGATAAAGGTGGGCTGGGTTTACCTAATATTAGATTGTATAGCTTGTCTTTTGAAATGGCTAAGATAGCTAAACATTGGAGCGGAATAGTGTCTGGCTTAAGACGGGCCACCATAGAAGAGACTCTTGCATCCTATACAAGTATTATCCCAACAAGTGACTGGTATAGAGAGAAATAAAACCCCAATTATTAAGCACTCTAGGGAGGTCTGGGCAAAAATTCATAAGCTACACAAACTCTCACATTACAAGCAGCAATATGCCTCACTATAGCCTAGGTCACAACCGGAAGTACGATTTTTTGGCCGTGCGATTTTTGGTGTTTCCCAAATCGCTGCGTTTTTTTTTGTTCGTGGAGAAAGACGCACGTTGGCCGTAAGTTTGTCTTGCAACCTGACAACCTTGCACGCGCCCTCCGTGCGTTTCTTGCGTTTTTTGCACGTAGACCGGCCGTGGGAGCACGTACGGCCGGTTGTGACCGAGGCTTTAGGCATAACCCAGAAATTAGAATAGGGAAACAAACAGTGTTTTGGAAAAGCTGGGTAGAGAAAGGACTTCATAAAATTAATGACCTCTATAAAGACGGCGTCTTTACAATCCTTTGCTGATCTAGTTCAGGAGTACGATCTTTGAGAGAAAGGTGACTTCTGGAAGTACTTGCAGATTAGCCTGGGCCCGCCCATCCTAAGTGTGACGCAACACGAGGGCCTGTTGCGAGCTTAGTCTGGCAAGGCAAGCTATCTACAGCTCTTCCAAGCTCCCGAAAAATCGGGAGCCAATCAACTTTGAGCATCTCCAACGGCCCTGGGTAGAGGCGTGTTCAAGGCACTGACGTAGTAGAGCTGCGACCGGAAGCCACAGATTGTTTACAGAATCTATACCGGAAGCGCTTCATTCACTAGAAACATTACGAACATGGAGCAAGTTCTCATTGAAAACGGAGCAAAGAGCAGCCCTGGAGGTATTTATTGAAAGGAAGGACGTTTTCGCCTTGCTCCCGACTGGCTTCGGTAAGAGTTTAATCTACCAGTTAGCCCCGTCGCGTCGCATACGTCAGAGGAAAGAGTGATGTGAAGGTCACAGCCTTTTCTGGCTTCGACCAGTAGCAAACTGAGGCATTTCAGGGAGGCGGGTCAACCACGCACTTTGGGAAACGGTTGGGCTTAATATCTTTGCCAGACCAAATGCTCGCAGAGCTTTGAAGTCGCGTTAGCCAGACTACTTGCAGATTAGACACTGCATAATGGAAAAAAAAGTCAGCCAAATAAAAGTAGACAATCCAGTTGCTGACTACTTCCAATAGCCATGTAATCATAAGGCATCAGTAATTTATAATAAATCGATTTGTTTGACCAGTGGCACATGTGAAAATTTAAGAATAATTTGGCAGAGGGAACTTGATTGTGAAATTGACAAAGATATCTGGGAACAAATTTTGGCAGATAATGGTAAATATATTAAAGAAATGAAATGTAAATTTATTCAATACAAAATGCTACACAGGTTTTATTGGACACCATGCAGGCTTTTTAGAATAGGGCTAATAACTAGTAACATCTGCTGGAAATGTTAAAAGGAAACTGGCACATTTCGGCATCTCATATGGGATTGTGCTATGGTCAAGCCCTTCTGGTGCAGAATATCGGGGTTCTTGGAGACATGGATGGGAGTGGACCTGCCAGCATGCCCACGCTTATGCCTTTTAGGAGAGAAGACCGTAATACCACAGCTGACTAAAGACGCTCATTCAGTGTTGATGGTTGGGTTAGCCTCAGCTTCTAGAATCATACTACGGCACTGGAAAAATCACCCGTAAACCCAACGTTCCAAGAATGGAAAGTTTTAATGAGTGAGACAGTGTCGTGTGAGATCATGCTTGCTAGAATAAGGGGCAAAGGGCCTGTGGCACTGGGTAGCTGGGACTTCTTTGCAGGAGTATCTGACCTCTGGACTAGCAGCTTAGTTATAGGGCTCTACTATGAAGCCTATATTCACCTTTTCTGTTCTTGTGTTAAGATTATACTTTGTACGTTTTTTCTTTCAACCAGGAACACTTATCAAATTACGTTAACTGTCTGACCTTTTTTTTTCTTTTTCTATCTTTGCTTTTCTGTGTGATGTACCATATGAGCCATGTACCACAGTTGTTCAAATAAAAACTTTAATTAGGGCCCGAGCCCGAAAGGGCGAAGGCCCTATTGATCTTGTTCGGTTTTTTATTATTAGGGCCCGAGCCCGAAAGGGCGAAGGCCCTATTGATCTTGTTCGGTTTTTTATTATTATTAGGGCCCGAGCCCGAAAGGGCGAAGGCCCTATTGATCTTGTTCGGTTTTTTATTAG
Source organism: Neoarius graeffei (assembly GCF_027579695.1). Lineage (NCBI taxonomy): Eukaryota > Metazoa > Chordata > Actinopteri > Siluriformes > Ariidae > Neoarius > Neoarius graeffei. The sequence continues at coordinate 92,508,705 of NC_083570.1, forward strand.
GGCCCGAGCCCTATAGGGCGAAGGCCCTATTGATCTTGTTCGGTTTTTTATTATTATTATTCTTATTATTATTATTATTATTCCTTAGTCGCGGTCGCTGTTCGGCCTTTTTTGGGGCACTTCCTGTGGACGAAAACGCGCATATTTTGGATCATTTTATCGGCATCCCCTACGCTACTCAGATCCAAAACCCCAGATCTGGGCGGGGCTCTGGGCCTCTATAGCGCCCCCTAACGCCTTGAAAATTTTGCCTTTTTTCGAAGGCTCCTGGTTGCCATATAGTTTGTCGTAGAGGAACGAAATTTGGTTCACATATGTATCTTACTGAGACGAACAAAAAAAGTTCTATGAATGCATAGCCACGCCCAACAGGAAGTGAGGTAATTTTACTTTTGTGCGAAATGCATGGCCACGAAGACGGCGCAACTCCTCCTAGACCGTTCATGGGAATGTCACCAAAATTGATACACATCATCTACAGACATGGCTGACAAAAGTTACTAAATACGTTTCACGTAGGATAAAACGTTCAGAAGTTATACGTCAATCAATTTTCACTTCAAAATTTTACATGCTAAAAAATTCATAACAAATCTTCTAATTGCTCAAAACTGCTCATACTTCACACGCAAATCACTCATTGGGCTTCTGACATGTTACCCAATTTCTGTGATATTTCGCCACTGGGGGCGCTATTTTTGGGCAAAAAATCCAATCTTTCCTCAAATTTGGTCAAACTTCACGGCCACCCTCTTACTACCTCCCATGTCATGTATACCGCATTTTGGGAATTTTCGTCCATGGGGGGCGCTGTTTTTGGCCGACGCAATTGCTCCAAAACGGGTTTTTGGTAAATAATTCCATAATGCTTTTCCTTCACACCACTACCTTGCGATAGTGCGTTCCTGTTGTAGACACTTATTTTTCCAACTCATAATCGCTCATGTACAGCATAGCGCCACCTTCTGACATGGGAAAAACCAAAAAATTTATTCTTCAAAAATCTATATCTCATCTTCTATTTACTCAATTGTCATCAAACTTCATACGCAAACTCTTCATAGCTCACCTGACATGTCCGCCAAATTTTGTGCACTTTCGCCCCTGGGGGTGCTGGTTATGGCGGAAATGATATTGCAGCTTCTGATTTGTCAAACTTGGCAAGCAAACTCTTTTCAAGACCCTTATTGGGGCGCTTGCCATGGTCGACAACGCACGAAATTTGGCTCCTTTTTCTTAGACTGCCACCGCTACTGAGAACCAAAAGCCCAGATCCAGCCGGGCCTCAGGGCCTCTATAGCGCCCCCTAACTCGTTGTGATTTTGGCCTCCCGCTTTAAGGTGCCTGGTTGCCATGTAGTTTGTAGGAGTGGCATGCCATTTGGTACGCATATGTATCTCACTAAGCCGGACAAAAATGTAATGCCAATGCATTAGCCACGCCCAACAGGAAGTGAGGTAATTTCACTTTTGTGCGAGATGCATGGCCACGAAGACGGCGCAACTCCTCCTAGACTGTTCATAGGAATGTCACCAAAATTGATACACATCATCTACAGACATGGCTGACAAAAGTTACTAAATAAGTTTCGCGCAGCTTAAACCGCTCAGAAGTTATACGTCAATCAATTTTTAATGCAAAATTTTACATGCTTAAAAATTCATAACAAATCTTCTAATTGCTCAAAACTGCTCATACTTCACACGCAAATCCCTCATTGGGCTTCTGACATGTTCCCCATTTTCTGTGATATTTCGCCACTGGGGGCGCTATTTTTGGGCAAACAATCCAATCTTTCCTCAAATTTGGTCAAACTTCACGGCCACCCTCTTACTACCGCCCATGTCATTTATACCACATTTTGGGAATTTTCGTCCATGGGGGGCGCTGTTTTTGGCCGACGCAATTTCTCCAAAACGGGTTTTTGGTAAATAACTCCATAATGCTTTTCCTTCACACCACTACCTTGTGATAGTGCGTTGCTGTTGTAGACACTTATTTCTCCAACTCATAATCGCTCATGTACAGCATAGCGCCACCTTCTGACATGGGAAAAACCAAAAAATTTATTCTTCAAAAATCTCTCTCATATCTTCTATTTACTCAATTGTCATCAAACTTCATACGCAAACTCTTCATAGCTCTCCTGACATATCCGCCAAATTTTGTGCACTTTCACCCCTGGGGGTGCTGGTTATGGCACAAATGATATTGCAGCTTCTGATTGGTCAAACTTGGCAAGCAGACTCTTTACGGTATTTCGCGGGGACGCATGCCCCCGCCCCCCCTGGCCGCTGGCGCGAGGGCCCGTCGAGGCCGCTTGCGGCTTTAATTCTTATTATTATTAGGGCCCGAGCCCTATAGGGCGAAGGCCCTATTGATCTTGTTCGGTTTTTTATTATTATTATTATTATTATTATTATTATTATTATTATTCCTTAGTCGCGGTCGCTGTTCGGCCTTTTTTGGGGCACTTCCTGTGGACGAAAACGCGCATATTTTGGATCATTTTATCGGCATCCCCTACGCTACTCAGATCCAAAACCCCAGATCTGGGCGGGGCTCTGGGCCTCTATAGCGCCCCCTAACGCCTTGAAAATTTTGCCTTTTTTCGAAGGCTCCTGGTTGCCATATAGTTTGTCGTAGAGGAACGAAATTTGGTTCACATATGTATCTTACTGAGACGAACAAAAAAAGTTCTATGAATGCATAGCCACGCCCAACAGGAAGTGAGGTAATTTTACTTTTGTGCGAAATGCATGGCCACGAAGACGGCGCAACTCCTCCTAGACCGTTCATGGGAATGTCACCAAAATTGATACACATCATCTACAGACATGGCTGACAAAAGTTACTAAATACGTTTCACGTAGGATAAAACGTTCAGAAGTTTTACGTCAATCAATTTTCACTTCAAAATTTTACATGCTAAAAAATTCATAACAAATCTTCTAATTGCTCAAAACTGCTCATACTTCACACGCAAATCACTCATTGGGCTTCTGACATGTTACCCAATTTCTGTGATATTTCGCCACTGGGGGCGCTATTTTTGGGCAAAAAATCCAATCTTTCCTCAAATTTGGTCAAACTTCACGGCCACCCTCTTACTACGTCCCATGTCATGTATACCGCATTTTGGGAATGTTCGTCCATGGGGGGCGCTGTTTTTGGCCGACGCAATTGCTCCAAAACGGGTTTTTGGTAAATAATTCCATAATGCTTTTCCTTCACACCACTACCTTGTGATAGTGCGTTCCTGTTGTAGACACTTATTTTTCCAACTCATAATCGCTCATGTACAGCATAGCGCCACCTTCTGACATGGGAAAAACCAAAAAATTTATTCTTCAAAAATCTATCTCTCATCTTCTATTTACTCAATTGTCATCAAACTTCATACGCAAACTCTTCATAGCTCACCTGACATGTCCGCCAAATTTTGTGCACTTTCGCCCCTGGGGGTGCTGGTTATGGCGGAAATGATATTGCAGCTTCTGATTTGTCAAACTTGGCAAGCAAACTCTTTTCAAGACCCTTATTGGGGCGCTTGCCATGGTCGACAACGCACGAAATTTGGCTCCTTTTTCTTAGACTGCCACCGCTACTGAGAACCAAAAGCCCAGATCCAGCCGGGCCTCAGGGCCTCTATAGCGCCCCCTAACTCGTTGTGATTTTGGCCTCCCGCTTTAAGGTGCCTGGTTGCCATGTAGTTTGTAGGAGTGGCATGCCATTTGGTACGCATATGTATCTCACTAAGCCGGACAAAAATGTAATGCCAATGCATTAGCCACGCCCAACAGGAAGTGAGGTAATTTCACTTTTGTGCGAAATGCATGGCCATGAAGACGGCGCAACTCCTCCTAGACTGTTCATAGGAATGTCACCAAAATTGATACACATCATCTACAGACATGGCTGACAAAAGTTACTAAATAAGTTTCACGTAGCTTAAACCGCTCAGAAGTTATACGTCAATCAATTTTTAATGCAAAATTTTACATGCTTAAAAATTCATAACAAATCTTCTAATTGCTCAAAACTGCTCATACTTCACACGCAAATCCCTCATTGGGCTTCTGACATGTTCCCCATTTTCTGTGATATTTCGCCACTGGGGGCGCTATTTTTGGGCAAACAATCCAATCTTTCCTCAAATTTGGTCAAACTTCACGGCCACCCTCTTACTACCGCCCATGTCATGTACACCACATTTTGGGAATTTTCGTCCATGGGGGGCGCTGTTTTTGGCCGACGCAATTTCTCCAAAACGGGTTTTTGGTAAATAATTCCATAATGCTTTTCCTTCACACCACTACCTTGTGATAGTGCATTGCTGTTGTAGACACTTATTTCTCCAACTCATAATCGCTCATGTACAGCATAGCGCCACCTTCTGACATGGGAAAAACCAAAAAATTTATTCTTCAAAAATCTATCTCTCATCTTCTATTTACTCAATTGTCATCAAACTTCATACGCAAACTCTTCATAGCTCTCCTGACATATCCGCCAAATTTTGTGCACTTTCACCCCTGGGGGTGCTGGTTATGGCACAAATGATATTGCAGCTTCTGATTGGTCAAACTTGGCAAGCAGACTCTTTACGGTATTTCGCGGGGACGCATGCCCCCGCCCCCCCTGGCCGCTGGCGCGAGGGCCCGTCAAGGCCGCTTGCGGCTTTAATTATTATTATTATTATTCCTTAGTCGCGGTCGCTGTTCGGCCTTTTTTGGGGCACTTCCTGTGGACGAAAACGCGCATATTTTGGATCATTTTATCGGCATCCCCTACGCTACTCAGATCCAAAACCCCAGATCTGGGCGGGGCTCTGGGCCTCTATAGCGCCCCCTAACGCCTTGAAAATTTTGCCTTTTTTCGAAGGCTCCTGGTTGCCATATAGTTTGTCGTAGAGGAACGAAATTTGGTTCACATATGTATCTTACTGAGACGAACAAAAAAAGTTCTATGAATGCATAGCCACGCCCAACAGGAAGTGAGGTAATTTTACTTTTGTGCGAAATGCATGGCCACGAAGACGGCGCAACTCCTCCTAGACCGTTCATGGGAATGTCACCAAAATTGATACACATCATCTACAGACATGGCTGACAAAAGTTACTAAATACGTTTCACGTAGGATAAAACGTTCAGAAGTTATACGTCAATCAATTTTCACTTCAAAATTTTACATGCTAAAAAATTCATAACAAATCTTCTAATTGCTCAAAACTGCTCATACTTCACACGCAAATCACTCATTGGGCTTCTGACATGTTACCCAATTTCTGTGATATTTCGCCACTGGGGGCGCTATTTTTGGGCAAAGAATCCAATCTTTCCTCAAATTTGGTCAAACTTCACGGCCACCCTCTTACTACCTCCCATGTCATGTATACCGCATTTTGGGAATTTTCGTCCATGGGGGGCGCTGTTTTTGGCCGACGCAATTGCTCCAAAACGGGTTTTTGGTAAATAATTCCATAATGCTTTTCCTTCACACCACTACCTTGTGATAGTGCGTTCCTGTTGTAGACACTTATTTTTCCAACTCATAATCGCTCATGTACAGCATAGCGCCACCTTCTGACATGGGAAAAACCAAAAAATTTATTCTTCAAAAATCTATATCTCATCTTCTATTTACTCAATTGTCATCAAACTTCATACGCAAACTCTTCATAGCTCACCTGACATGTCCGCCAAATTTTGTGCACTTTCGCCCCTGGGGGTGCTGGTTATGGCGGAAATGATATTGCAGCTTCTGATTTGTCAAACTTGGCAAGCAAACTCTTTTCAAGACCCTTATTGGGGCGCTTGCCATGGTCGACAACGCACGAAATTTGGCTCCTTTTTCTTAGACTGCCACCGCTACTGAGAACCAAAAGCCCAGATCCAGCCGGGCCTCAGGGCCTCTATAGCGCCCCCTAACTCGTTGTGATTTTGGCCTCCCGCTTTAAGGTGCCTGGTTGCCATGTAGTTTGTAGGAGTGGCATGCCATTTGGTACGCATATGTATCTCACTAAGCCGGACAAAAATGTAATGCCAATGCATTAGCCACGCCCAACAGGAAGTGAGGTAATTTCACTTTTGTGCGAAATGCATGGCCACGAAGACGGCGCAACTCCTCCTAGACTGTTCATAGGAATGTCACCAAAATTGATACACATCATCTACAGACATGGCTGACAAAAGTTACTAAATAAGTTTCACGTAGCTTAAACCGCTCAGAAGTTATACGTCAATCAATTTTTAATGCAAAATTTTACATGCTTAAAAATTCATAACAAATCTTCTAATTGCTCAAAACTGCTCATACTTCACACGCAAATCCCTCATTGGGCTTCTGACATGTTCCCCATTTTCTGTGATATTTCGCCACTGGGGGCGCTATTTTTGGGCAAACAATCCAATCTTTCCTCAAATTTGGTCAAACTTCACGGCCACCCTCTTACTACCGCCCATGTCATGTTTACCACATTTTGGGAATTTTCGTCCATGGGGGGCGCTGTTTTTGGCCGACGCAATTTCTCCAAAACGGGTTTTTGGTAAATAATTCCATAATGCTTTTCCTTCACACCACTACCTTGTGATAGTGCGTTGCTGTTGTAGACACTTATTTCTCCAACTCATAATCGCTCACGTACAGCATAGCGCCACCTTCTGACATGGGAAAAACCAAAAAATTTATTCTTCAAAAATCTATCTCTCATCTTCTATTTACTCAATTGTCATCAAACTTCATACGCAAACTCTTCATAGCTCTCCTGACATATCCGCCAAATTTTGTGCACTTTCACCCCTGGGGGTGCTGGTTATGGCACAAATGATATTGCAGCTTCTGATTGGTCAAACTTGGCAAGCAGACTCTTTACGGTATTTCGCGGGGACGCATGCCCCCGCCCCCCCTGGCCGCTGGCGCGAGGGCCCGTCGAGGCCGCTTGCGGCTTTAATTATTCTTATTATTATTATTATTATTATTATTCCTTAGTCGCGGTCGCTGTTCGGCCTTTTTTGGGGCACTTCCTGTGGACGAAAACGCGCATATTTTGGATCATTTTATCGGCATCCCCTACGCTACTCAGATCCAAAACCCCAGATCTGGGCGGGGCTCTGGGCCTCTATAGCGCCCCCTAACGCCTTGAAAATTTTGCCTTTTTTCGAAGGCTCCTGGTTGCCATATAGTTTGTCGTAGAGGAACGAAATTTGGTTCACATATGTATCTTACTGAGACGAACAAAAAAAGTTCTATGAATGCATAGCCACGCCCAACAGGAAGTGAGGTAATTTTACTTTTGTGCGAAATGCATGGCCACGAAGACGGCGCAACTCCTCCTAGACCGTTCATGGGAATGTCACCAAAATTGATACACATCATCTACAGACATGGCTGACAAAAGTTACTAAATACGTTTCACGTAGGATAAAACGTTCAGAAGTTATACGTCAATCAATTTTCACTTCAAAATTTTACATGCTAAAAAATTCATAACAAATCTTCTAATTGCTCAAAACTGCTCATACTTCACACGCAAATCACTCATTGGGCTTCTGACATGTTACCCAATTTCTGTGATATTTCGCCACTGGGGGCGCTATTTTTGGGCAAAAAATCCAATCTTTCCTCAAATTTGGTCAAACTTCACGGCCACCCTCTTACTACCTCCCATGCCATGTATACCGCATTTTGGGAATTTTCGTCCATGGGGGGCGCTGTTTTTGGCCGACGCAATTGCTCCAAAACGGGTTTTTGGTAAATAATTCCATAATGCTTTTCCTTCACACCACTACCTTGTGATAGTGCGTTCCTGTTGTAGACACTTATTTTTCCAACTCATAATCGCTCATGTACAGCATAGCGCCACCTTCTGACATGGGAAAAACCAAAAAATTTATTCTTCAAAAATCTATATCTCATCTTCTATTTACTCAATTGTCATCAAACTTCATACGCAAACTCTTCATAGCTCACCTGACATGTCCGCCAAATTTTGTGCACTTTCGCCCCTGGGGGTGCTGGTTATGGCGGAAATGATATTGCAGCTTCTGATTTGTCAAACTTGGCAAGCAAACTCTTTTCAAGACCCTTATTGGGGCGCTTGCCATGGTCGACAACGCACGAAATTTGGCTCCTTTTTCTTAGACTGCCACCGCTACTGAGAACCAAAAGCCCAGATCCAGCCGGGCCTCAGGGCCTCTATAGCGCCCCCTAACTCGTTGTGATTTTGGCCTCCCGCTTTAAGGTGCCTGGTTGACATGTAGTTTGTAGGAGTGGCATGCCATTTGGTACGCATATGTATCTCACTAAGCCGGACAAAAATGTAATGCCAATGCATTAGCCACGCCCAACAGGAAGTGAGGTAATTTCACTTTTGTGCGAAATGCATGGCCACGAAGACGGCGCAACTCCTCCTAGACTGTTCATAGGAATGTCACCAAAATTGATACACATCATCTACAGACATGGCTGACAAAAGTTACTAAATAAGTTTCACGTAGCTTAAACCGCTCAGAAGTTATACGTCAATCAATTTTTAATGCAAAATTTTACATGCTTAAAAATTCATAACAAATCTTCTAATTGCTCAAAACTGCTCATACTTCACACGCAAATCCCTCATTGGGCTTCTGACATGTTCCCCATTTTCTGTGATATTTCGCCACTGGGGGCGCTATTTTTGGGCAAACAATCCAATCTTTCCTCAAATTTGGTCAAACTTCACGGCCACCCTCTTACTACCGCCCATGTCATGTATACCACATTTTGGGAATTTTCGTCCATGGGGGGCGCTGTTTTTGGCCGACGCAATTTCTCCAAAACGGGTTTTTGGTAAATAATTCCATAATGCTTTTCCTTCACACCACTACCTTGTGATAGTGCGTTGCTGTTGTAGACACTTATTTCTCCAACTCATAATCGCTCACGTACAGCATAGCGCCACCTTCTGACATGGGAAAAACCAAAAAATTTATTCTTCAAAAATCTATCTCTCATCTTCTATTTACTCAATTGTCATCAAACTTCATACGCAAACTCTTCATAGCTCTCCTGACATATCCGCCAAATTTTGTGCACTTTCACCCCTGGGGGTGCTGGTTATGGCACAAATGATATTGCAGCTTCTGATTGGTCAAACTTGGCAAGCAGACTCTTTACGGTATTTCGCGGGGACGCATGCCCCCGCCCCCCCTGGCCGCTGGCGCGAGGGCCCGTCGAGGCCGCTTGCGGCTTTAATTAAAATTCAAACTGTTTTTTAAAGGAATTGGATAACACTAGATCATGGTCATGCAAAATTAAGTGTACTGTGCCGGAGTTAAATCAGATATTTAAGAGCAAAGACACCACGGAAAGTAATAAACGAGGGCACAGCCTTGAGAGCTAAACGGAAATGAGATGAAATGAGAAGGGGTAGGTATGACCTGACCTTTGCTTTTTAGTAGTGACATTTCAGGCAGCACTGCTCCCTCGCTCTGCTCTTTCTGCTGCAGACGTCTCTTCCACTCCTCATCCGAGGGGACGAGCACCACCGCCTTTCTCTGATAACCGGAAAAACTCAATAGCTTGTGCCTCTGAGCAGATGGGTAAATGTTTGCCTAGAAAATGAGGAAATAAAGCAGAAGGGCAGGGGTTTTATACACCATTCAAATGAAACACTGCACATACAACAGATTTATATGCACATCGGGACAACAATGTTTTTTTTTTTTTAAAGATTTTTTTTGGGCTTGTTTCACCTTTATTGGATAGGACAGTGTAGAGACTGGAAATGAGCGGGAGAGAGAGACGGGGAATGACCTCGGGTCGGAATTGAACCCGGGTCCCCGGATTTATGGTATGGCACCTTATCCACCTGAGCCACGACGCCCCCAACAATGTTTCTTATAATTAAAAAAAAAAAAGTCAAGGACGTTGCTCAACTGGCCTGCCATCAAAACAACCATGATGACCAAAACAACAAACAGAACTGAAATGTGACAATGTAAGAGAGGACCAACCTCAACAAATTGTTTACAACAGGAAAATCAACAAAGGACTACATTTTGTTCCCTGAGGGAAGATCTACCCGAAACAGCGATCAGAACTGAATTCGCATGATAAATGAGAGAGGAGATACAATTCTAGTCGGAAGAAAATGTGTTAAGTTGACCTAATTACTAATTTCTTTGCAAATAATTGACAATACAATGACCAAGTGTTGTGCAGAAGGTCTAGTTCTTTCAAATAAAACAATCAGAACTGAAATCCATTGAGAACTGAGGGAGGAGATACGATTTAACTGAAAATAAACAACGTTCTAAACAAGAAAATCAACAAGAGTGCTCTGAGAGCACAATATCCCCCTGCTGGCAACTCGTAAAATGTGACTGAATTGAACAAAATTGCAATATGCGTATTACTGACATAGAACAAAAGCTCTTGTCAAGTTTTGTGAAATTCTTCCAAAAACTGTGAGAGGAGTTGATTTCAGAAGGTGAGCACCCTTCCTTGGACGCACAAACGGACATCGCCACGACACAATCCCCCTTTTGGCCAGCGGGGGATAAAAATTGTGAGGGAAGTTGATTTCAGAAAGCAAGCACACCTTGATGAAATTGACAAAGTACAAGTTTGTTACTAATCAAGGGCATAACTCTGGTCAAATTTGCCTAAATTAAACGAAATATCTCATCTCATCTCATTATCTCTAGCCGCTTTATCCTGTTCTACAGGGTCGCAGGCAAGCTGGAGCCTATCCCAGCTGACTACGGGCGAAAGGCGGGGTACACCCTGGACAAGTCGCCAGGTCATCACAGGGCTGACACATAGACACAGACAACCATTCACACTCACATTCACACCTACGCTCAATTTAGAGCCACCAGTTAACCTAACCTGCATGTCTTTGGACTGTGGGGGAAACCGGAGCACCCGGAGGAAACCCACGTGGACACGGGGAGAACATGCAAACTCCACACAGAAAGGCCCTCGCCGGCCCCGGGGCTCGAACCCAGGACCTTCTTGCTGTGAGGCGACAGCGCTAACCACTACACCACCGTGCCACCTAAACGAAATATCAATATGCATATAACTGTCATATCACAAAGCCTTTTGCCAAGCTTTGAGAAATTCGTCCAAAAATTGTGAGAGGAGTTGATGTCAGAAGGCGAGCACACCTTCATGAAATTGTCAAAGTACAAGGTTGTTAATCAAGGGCCACAACTCTGGGAAAATGCGACCGAATTGAACAAAATTACAATATTGGCCCTTTTCCACTACCCTTTTTCAGCTCACTTCAGCCCGACACGGCTCGCGTTTCGACTACCTTAGAGCAGCACGACTCAGCTCGCTTCAGCCCTGCTTAGCACCCAAAACTCGCACGGTTTTGGAGTGGGGCTGAAGCGAGCCAAACCGAGCTGAGTGAGGCTAGGGGCGTGAGCAGACACTCCCCTGCGCATTGATTGGTGAGGAGGAGTGTCCTCACACGCCCACACATGCCCCGCGAGCACACTGGGATCTGTAAACACCGTAAACCCGGAAGAAGAAGGAGAATTACGAATTACGAGAATTTCTGAAGCCTTATGCGCCTCGCCTCATCTATACGCTCTTGCCAGTATCTGTTGGCGTTGTCGGTGACAACAAGCCACAGCACCAAGACCAGCAACACTAACGACTCCATGTCCTCCATGTTTATTGTTTACTATCCGGGTCGTGAGACTACCGCTTAAAAGATCACTGATGTCACTGTTTGCGCCGCCTAACGACATCACGTGACGTCCACCCACTTTCGCTAACTCCACCCAATGTGTCCACCCACTTCCAGCCAGCACGGTTCAGCGCGGTTGTAGTCGAAATGCAACTCCAACAGCCCCGCTCAGCTCGACTCAGCCCAACTCAGCACGGCACGGCTCAGCCCAACTCAGCCGCATTGGTAGTGGAAAAGCGGCATAAGTGTACTACCGACATACAACAATGCCTCTTGCCAAGTTTCATGAAATTCCACCAAAAATCGTGATTTCAGAAGGAAAAAACACTCTCATGAAACTGTCAATGTATAATTTTGTTAATCAAGGGCTGTAACTCTGGTAAAATGTGACCAAATTTAACGAAATTATAATATGCACATTACCGACATATAACACAGAATCCTGCCAAGTTTCGTAAAATTCCTCCAAAAATTGTGAGAGGAGTTGATTTCAGAAGGTGAGCACCCTTTCCAAGACGGACGGATGGACATCGCCACGACATAATCCCCGTTTGGGCCTTTCAGCCAGCGGGGGATAACAAACAAACGACTAAAGTTTTGTTCCCTGAGGGAAGATCTACCCAAAACATCAATCAGAACTGAAATCGGGTGAAAACTGAGAGAGGAGATACAATTCTAATGAAAAGTCCGAAAACTTGTTAAGGAGACCTTAGTAGCAGTTCGTTCGCAAAAATTTGACAAAACAACGAACAAGTTTTGCGTGGCATAACGAGTTCTTTCAAACGAAACAATCGGACTGGAAACCCGTGCAGGACTGACGGAGGAGATACGATTTAACTGAATTGTGGATGAGACGCCACGCCATGGCAACAGGTCACTGGACTTATGGCCAGATGAGCTAAAAAGAAATCAAATGTCACTGTAAAAAGCCTGACAAAAGAGACTTTATAAAAGACACACACACACATATATATATATATATATATATATGTATGTATGAAGACTGATTTCGTCTGAAATGAGGAAAGTCTAGGATGCTGACCCAAAATTAAACATTTAATTACATTTTTTAAATACTGGCAGATACACTACCGTTCAAAAGTTTGGGGTCACTTTGAAATGTCCTTATTTTTGAAAGAAAAGCACTGTTCTTTTCGATGAAGATCACTTTAAACTAATCAGAAATCCACTCTATACATTGCTAATGTGGTAAATGACTATTCTAGCTGCAAATGTGTGGTTTTTGGTGCAATATCTCCATAGGTGTATAGAGGCCCATTTCCAGCAACTCTCACTCCAGTGTTCTAATGGTACAATGTGTTTGCTCATTGCCTCAGAAGGCTAATGGATGATTAGAAAACCCTTGTACAATCATGTTAGCACAGCTGAAAACAGTTGAGCTCTTTAGAGAAGCTATAAAACTGACCTTCCTTTGAGCAGATTGAGTTTCTGGAGCATCACATTTGCGGGGTCGATTAAATGCTCAAAATGGCCAGAAAAATGGCTTGACTATATTTTCTATTCATTTTACAACTTATGGTGGGAAATAAAAGTGTGACTTTTCATGGAAAACACAAAATTGTCTGGGTGACCCCAAACTTTTGAACGGTAGTGTATGTGACCATTTTATGTGTATAATTTCTGCATCTGAAGAAACACACACACACACACACACACACACACACACACACACACCTGGTCCAGGATGAAGTTTCTCTTCTTAGTTGCTGCGATTCTAATGAGGTGCGTGAGACACTGCGTGGCCTGTTGCAGCATCAGATTCTTGTGTTCTGGGCTCGGCAGCTAAACACACAAAACACCAACAGATACTGGTTCAAGACTGGAATAAGACCAGTGATGTTCAATCTTTAACTGTTCAGTTTCAGTGCACCTGTGCCCATTGTAGGCTCAGATTCATGTTCTTGGCTGACAGGAGTGAAACCCGATCTGGTCTTCTGCTGTTGTAGCTCATCTGCCTCAAGGATCAACATGCTGTGTGTTCGGAGATGCTTTTCTGCTCACTACAGTCGTAAGGCTAGTACAGGTACCGTAGGCTTCCTGTCAGCTCAAACCAGTCTTAACGAGACTTTGTTTTCAGAAGGTTAATCTTTGGACTGTGGGGGAAACCGGAGCACCCGGAGGAAACCCACGCTGACACGGGGAGAACATGCAAACTCCACACAGAAAGGCCCCCGTTGGCTGTAGGGTTCAAACCCAGAACCTTCTTGCTGTGAGGAGACAGCGCTAACCAGCACACCACCATTTTCCTCTAACCTCTCTTCATCAACAAGGCGTGTCCATCTGCAGAACTGCCACTCGTACCCCTTTTTGATCAACAGGGAACGGGTTCTTGAACCGGTTCCGTTTAGGATTCTTTGAACCTTAGTTCCTGCTGACAAACCAGCCTACAGTGGTGCTTGAAAGTTTGTGAACCCTTTAGAATTTTCTATATTTCTGCATGAATATAACCTAAAACAACAACAGATTTTCACACAAGTCCTAAAAGTAGATCAAGAGAACCCAGTTAAACAAATGAGACAAAAATATTATACTTGGTCATTTATTTATTGAGGAAAATGATCCAATATTACATATCTGTGAGTGGCAAAAGTATGTGAACTTCTAGGAATAGCAGTTAATTTGAAGGTGAAATTAGAGTCAGGTATTTTCAGGTCAATAGGACGACAGTCAGGTGTGAGTGGGCACCCTGTTTTATTTAAAGAACAGGGATCTATCATAATAATACTCAAACCAGCCTGTTTGGTGCCAACACACATCCTATAGTCAGAGTCACAGAGTCTGATGTTTGATGTGAACATTAACCAAAATGTTTTAAACTGGATCTAAAGGATTTTATGCGTTGCTCTGCTGCCACATTATTGGCTAGTAATTGGATAATTGCATGAACACACATGCTACACGTATTCAGATTAACGTGGCCAGTGAGTGTATTTAATAATCTAATTATCGAGATCAGATTCAGGTAATGACTGGATTTTGTCTGATCACAATGGCATTCTAATATATACGATATTCAACATACGACTTAAATAATCTGGATAATTGTGTAAACATGGATTAAAGCAAAAAAAATAAATCATCTGACTGAAAAAAAAAAAGCTCCATGTCGTTGGCCCCTACCATGTCAGCGATGCGTCAAATTTTAAACGCCGTGTTGTCCATTATCCCCTCGGCCCCTACTTATAGTACATTTACATAATTTTAACAAATGACTAAAGCTAAGGCAAGACTTTACCATTGTCATTACTGGCTATTCATGATGAAACATCAAGTTTTCAGCGCAAAGTGCAAATTTATTTCAACAATACTTTAGTAATGCACAACAGTGGTTCAGAGAAAAGTGCAAGTGCAGTCGAACTTGAACCATGCTTTCAGAAGAGTGGAACAGAAAGAAAAATAGGAAAATCTGTTGAAATAAAGCCAGGAAACAAGAAAAGTAAAGTGAAAGTTCACTTTTTCTGCTTCTTCGCAGTGAAGCCAAAGGCATCTAGTTTGGCAACACCTGATGCTTGTTTTTGTTTCTTTTTCCTTGGCACAGCAGCAGGAGCTTGCCATTATCGCCCATTTCATTTCGCCAAGCCCATCTCCACTTATCCTTTACCGTTTTGTCGATGTCTGACACATCTGTGCCTTCATTTAAAAGAAGCGCGTCCATGCTGGCAAAACCGAAAGTAATTTGATGCGCTCTAGTGATGGAAATCGAAGGGCCTATGTCAGGTGAAATATGGCCTTATACGCAGTACTCGAGTTGGGGGGGGGATGTGGGGGGAGGCATCCCCCTTCTGAAATAAAAATCTCAAATCATCCCCCTTATAAAACGGCCATCCCCCCATCACATCCCTTGGGCCATTTTACCGATTAATGTGGAAATTAGCCTACTATTATTTTAACAAATATTACTACCATTTCAACATTAGAGGCTTTGCGCAGTGATAGCCTACATGTAGCCGGATAAAAAAGACGCACATTTATTTATTTGGTTGCACCTCTCATTCACACCTATACGGAGGTTTCAGTCACTGAAAACAGCTACTTTTGCAAACTCTGGGCAGAGTGGAGATTTCTGAAAACTCCATCTTCAGACACGCGTGTAAATCGGGAAAACGAAGCAACAGTGGGTGAGAGGGCGCGCGTGAATATAATGAGTCATAGGTGTGAATCTTTCACCGAATGGCAATTGTCCCGGTTCTTCATGAAATCGCACGCGCACGCACAAATTCATTAGGTTAACTTTCAAATCACTGTTCTTGTGCACTTGCGACACCGGAGCCACTTTCCTGAATTTTGAGCTTCGGAGTATTCGCTTCTTTATCTATTTAATCAATGAATTTATTTGTCACATACATTAAATTACTAATGTAAAACATTAGTAGCCTATTTAAGCAATAGCTGTTTTCTCCACTGTTTTCCGACCTTTTGTGCTTAGTGAATTAGACACTTCATTACACTCCACTGACCGACTTCCAATTCCAGACTTTTTTGAAAATGTAAAATATAGGCCTACGAGATGTTTTTTTGGGACTTAATTCGCGTTGCTCCTTCACTATTAATTTTTGAGACTGACGAGGCACTAAATACTGTGGAATTATTTTCTCCTTACTATGAAGTTTGGCATCTTAAACAAGTGTCGGGAAATCTTGCAGCCCGACTCCGCAGCCTCCAATGTTTAAGCGAACTGCTGAAACCATAATGTTTAAAGATTAAATCGTAGGCTAATCAAACCAAAGAAAAATACAGCCTTTCCAGAACGTTGTCTGCCGAAGCCTGTTTAACCTACAAAAGGCTTAATAGCATAGCTCTTGCTGCGGCTTCAACAGGGCTGTTTAGATTTTTCACCTGATCACCTTTCAATAGGCAAATATCATTATTATTATTATTATTATTATTATTACTACTACTACAATAGGCCTAGTATTAGTAGTAAGCAAGTAGTTGCCTAGTAGTAGGACAGCCAAATTGTTTCATCAGTGGAGCCGCCGTTAAAAGGAAACTGATGCGGAGCGCCGCGGCTCGCCTCGGGGTGAATCGCGTCCCGAGGCGGGGGCTGGCCCACCCTGGCAGCGCTGGTTCGTTGGGGAGAGGGCAGAGGTCGCTGGCTGCCAAGTTTGGAGAGGCTGGGACCTCCCCTGGCCGAGTTACGAGCATCCAAAGTCGGGCTGGAGCCGCCGATAGAAACGAAACTCAAGCCGAGCACCGCGGCTCGCTGCCTACGCCCAGCCTCCCCGGGACTAGACAGTAGCGTAGGCTGTATTTATTTATTTAGGCCTATCTAGTGCAATAACTTATTCCTTTACATATACTCAAACATAGCACAAGAAAGGGTTCAACACCAGGCAATCACAGCAGCTTGGTGAAGTTCTAAATCACATCGGTGTCAGACCTATGGGCCTACCCCCCCTTTTTTCCTCAGACCTGCATCACTCTCATTATTGATCTTTAGCACTCCCAGTTGACAGAAATCCGTCGTAGCGACGGAAAACTTTAATCCATGTGTAAATCTGATAAAGATCGGATCATTATTGTACTTCTAAACACTCACTGTTACAGTGGTGCTTGAAAGTTTGTGAACCCTTGGTCGAACAACAAAGATCACTCCAAGAGCAAGGCGTGTAATAGTCAGCAAGGTCACGAAGGACCCCAGGGTAACTTCTAAGCAACTGAAGGCCTCTCTCACATTGGCTAATGTTAGTGTTCATGAGTCCACCATCAGGAGAACACTGAACAACAATGGTGTGCATGGCAGGGTTGCAAGGAGAAAGCCACTGCTCTCCAAAACGAACATTGCTGCTCATCTGCAGTTTGCTAAAGATCATGTGGACAAGCCAGAAGGCTATTGGAAAAATGTTTTGTGGACGGATGAGACCAAAATAGAACTTTTTGGTTTAAATGAGAAGAGTTATGTTTGGAGAAAGGAAAACGCGGCATTCCAGCATAAGAACCTTATCCCATCTGTGAAACATGGTGGTGGTAGTATCATGGTTTGGGCCTGTTTTGCTGCATCTGGACCAGGACGGCTTGCCTTCATTGATGGAACAATGAATTCTGAATTATACCAATGAATTCTAAAGGAAAATGTCAGGACATCTGCCCATGAACTGAATCTCAAGAGAAGGTGGGTCATGCAGCAAGACAATGACCCTCAGCACACAAGTCGTTCTACCAAAGAATGGTTAAAGAAGAATAAAGTTAACACTAGATACTGAAAGCAAAAGTTCACATACTTTTGCCACTCACAGATATGTAATATTGGATCATTTTCCTCAATAAATAAATGACCAAGTATAATATTTTTGTCTCATTTGTTTAACTGGGTTCTCTTGATCTACTTTTAGGACTTGTGTAAAAATCTGATGATGTTTTAGGTCATATTTATGCAGAAATATAGAAAATTCTAAAGGGTTCACAAACTTTCAAGCACCACTGTATCTCAACAGACAACAAAGTGACTGCATCAGGGGATTTTGTTTGTTTGTTTTGTGCTCACCTTCATGCAGTGAAGGATGGCGTTTGTGCTTAGTACATTATAACGCTTCTCTGGGTTCTTGGCCATGTGGCTCTCAGCCCAGTAGCTCTTTCCAGAACCTGGCATGCCAACCATCATCAGCACCTGAAGAAGACAGGGAGTGGAAATGGAAGAGAAACAAATCATATGAAAAACAGCAATGGTCCACTTTCTTAAAGGGGAACTGAAGTCATTTTTAAACTTGCTTTATTTCTTAATTAACGTGTTATTCAATTACGTTTTCAGTTTTAGTAACCTTATATCGTGACTCGTATTGGCAATTAAATATTATACTTATCGGCCTATTCGGTTTTTAGCCGTGTTGAATTTAGTTCGTTTGGTCCACGGCAGGCGTTGCTTATCCGCACGATCTTCACGAGACTTGTGCGAGACTTCGAAACGTGAAGCATCAGCCAGGTGTCAGTGCCGCCATTTTGAAAACTGTTTTCCAAACGAAGTATTGCACAAAAACAAGTTTAAATGACGATTACTGCCTACTTTTTTCAAACTTTCCTGATTGCTATCAAAACAAACAAAACTTCTGGCTTGATCACGTCAGCATTCGAAAGAGGGCGCGCGCGTCTTTTGACAGTGTTGGTTGACGTCGGTCACTTTGATTTCCGCTGTACGTTTTACTTCCGTCCTACGATGTCTCGCACAGGTCTCAACGAATCTCGTTTACGGCCATCGCTTTGACATATGGACTGATATATTACACGGCATATTTCAAACACTCAGAACTTGCTATAGCAGCGACAAAATAGCCATCAAAATGCGTTCCTATATTTAATAAAATGAGAAATTGAATTCTGATAATAATAAAATTTGCCTACAGGTCTCCTTTAATGACTTTCAGCGTGACAGGCAAATCCTATGTTAATAGGATCACAGGAAACAAACCTCGCAGTCCTTCCTGTGTGCTGGAGGAAGTGGAGCTTGAGTCCGATGTGCAGATGGAAGCACTGGTAAAGGGCAGTACCCCGGAGGACCAGGATACCAGGTCTCACCCTGAGAGTCCAGGTTCAGGGAAACGGAACAGTTTTTGCACAGGACGTGTGGGTAGAGTGCACGACCTGCCAGGGCAGAGCCAGTGAGTCGAAACGCCACGCCGAGAAAGTGGCCGTTTTTAGAAAAAGACAGTTCTGTCTCTCCTCCGTCGCTGATGAACTGCAGAAACAAAGAACACAGTTATATAAATATAAAAATTTTTTTAAACTGAAACTGTAACAGAAAGTCTGGGTCTGAGCTGAACCCCATAAGCAAATAATTTTAAAATACAGTACCAGTCAAAAGTTTGTACACCCCTACTCATTCAAAGGTTTTTCTGTATTGTGACAATACAGGGTTAGTCAAAATTATGTTAACACTAATGGATTATTTTTCTCCTGCAGATAGACATACGCCATGGGTGACCGATTAAATGGTACTGTTGCTCGCTGTTTTTTTGTGTGTTGAACACGATGGTGAACAGGTTGAGACCGTCCTGTAAATCATCTTGCACATATGATGTATGTTTTGTGAATAAATGGTTTCTACTATTTAAGTGTTCACATAATTTTGACTAACTCCGTATTTTCGACATTGTCGAACAATAGCGAAAACATCAAAACTATCCGTGTCCGAAATTGCTCACTCGTTTACTACTCCCTACTCACTATATAGGGAATTACTAAATAGAGGACTATATAGTGAGCTCATTGGTAAAATGAAAAAAAAAAAAAAACGCTTTTGGACACTAATCTGTCGTGCTGGTATTTACGTCATTACTGTAGCACAATTAAAACGTGCCAGATCAGTCGGCTGGTGGGTTTTCAAAATAAATACATGTATGTATTTTTGTGATAAATACATTTTATACTGAGCGTATTTCCCACATTAATCAATACAAAGTACCTGCATCTTTCAGTTTTTTTAAATCAAGGCTGAATACTTTCTTCTTCACCGCTGCCTTTTATTAAATCAAATTTGAGACTTTTAATTTGGTTTCTTTCAGTGCGACCGCAATGCATGATGGGATATATTGCTTTGGTTAGTGACCACTACTTTTCGTGATGCATTGTGGGATACTCCGAGTGCACTATACAGGGTGTAATAATCCTCACTATCGTTTTGGACAGCACTACAAAATGGCGTCCTAACTATATAGTGCCCTATATGGTGAGTACGGAGTGATTTCGGACACAGGGTGTGAAATAACACCTGGAACATATAAGGAATTGTGTGATCAACAAAAAAGGTTCATATTTTAGATTCTTCAAAGTAGCCAGCGTTTATCCTTATGTTGCTTTGCACACTATTGGCATTATCTTAACCAGCTTCATGAGGTAGTCACCTGGAATGCTTTTCAATTAACAGATGTTTCTCATCAAAAGTTAATTAGTGCAATTTCTTGCCTTCTTAATGCGTTTGGGATCATCCATCCATTATCTCTAGCCACTTTATCCTGTTCTACAGGGTCGCAGGCAAGCTGGAGCCTATCCCAGCTGACTACGGGCGAAAGGCGGGGTACACCCTGGACAAGTCGCCAGGTCATCACAGGGCTGACACATAGACACAGACAACCATTCACACTCACATTCACACCTACGGTCAATTTAGAGTCACCAGTTAACCTAACCTGCATGTCTTTGGACTGTGGGGGAAACCGGAGCACCCGGAGGAAACCCACGGGGACACTGGGAGAACATGCAAACTCCACACAGAAAGGCCCTCGCTGGCCACGGGGCTCGAACCCAGAACCTTCTTGCTGTGAAGCAACAGTGCTAACCACTATACCACCGTGCCACCCCCATTTGGGTTCAAAGAGTAAATAATAAAGAATACAGTAAATAACCCTGTTCCACAAATCGAGTGTGGCGTAGTTCAGGCAGGTTACAAAGTCAAGCTCAGCCCTCAATCACAGCTATATCAGCTGACCGCAGCCGGTCTCAAGCCAGCCCACGTCAGCTGACAGCCCAGCCGATTCCCTTCGAAGCATTTTATTGGCACATCTCTCATAGGGCGCCTATTTACACTGCTGTAACATGCCTGCTTCCTCCGCAAGACATTTTTTGCAACCCAGCTCCTCCTTTTGCTGTTCTGACCTTAATATCACTCTGCTGGCTGCTCATTCTGTACCCCAGGCAGGGTCTTTTGCTGCTGCTCTTCTTGTCTTAAGCCGTTCCATGAAGGCGCATGCAAAGGCAGAGAGGGTCCAGGGTCTTTACTGCTGCTCTCCCTGTCTTAAGTTGTTCCATGTAGGCACAAGGAAGGGCAGGGAGGTCCCAGAACAGAGCCACACCGCCAAATTAAATTGTTAGATATAAATTTAAATTCTATGACAAAGTGGCCCTGATTGAACTGTAGTAATCCATATTATGTCAAGAAGATATAAAGTTTATCTTTTCATACTGAAAATATTTTCACTTGTTCGCTTTGGGTGGCACAGTGGTGTAGTGGTTAGCGCTGTCGCCTCACAGCAAGAAGGTCCGGGTTCGAGCCCCGTGGCCGGCGAGGGCCTTTCTGTGCGGAGTTTGCATGTTCTCCCCGTGTCCGCGTGGGTTTCCTCCGGGTGCTCCGGTTTCCCCCACAGTCCAAAGACATGCAGGTTAGGTTAACTGGTGACTCTAAATTGACCGTAGGTGTGAATGTGAGTGTGAATGGTTGTCTGTGTCTATGTGTCAGCCCTGTGATGACCTGGCGACTTGTCCAGGGTGTACCCCGCCTTTCGCCCGTAGTCAGCTAGGATAGGCTCCAGCTTGCCTGCGACCCTGTAGAACAGGATAAAGTGGCTAGAGATAATGAGATGAGATGAATAATAAAGGTAGATGTAGTGCAAAATAGGTAGTGTAATACAAAAATAAGGCACTGATCCGACGTAGCAGCAGAAGGGTGGTAATGTGCGAATGTGCAAACAATTTAACCAGATGTAAACAGTCAAGGAATGCCTTTCATGTTACATATATCAACACAAACTCTCGACAGAGCTTCACTAAACTTGGCATGTAGGTACAGGAGATAGCCACAATTTAGTAGAACTCAGAAATTCCATATTTGGGCCCCAGGGGCTCCCTGGTGGGCCCCTGGGTGGTGGATGTTTGGATGAAGTAAGAAATGTGGAGCAACAAAGTATCTTTCATTTCTTGGTGGATATCTTCTCTCCACCATTCCCACTGACTATGGTGTCACTCTTAAAACCCTTTTTCTAATAAATAAATAAATAAAATTATATATATATATATATATATATATATATATATATATATATATATATATAAAAACACAGCATATTTTATCAGAACCTAAAATGTCAAAATCTACAAAGTGAAAATATTTTCCCAGTAGAAATGTATGTAACTTATATTTGTGTTGCTCTAATAAAGAATAAAAAACTAAAATTGTTTTTAATATATTGTATATCACATACTAAAAAAAAAAAATTACGTCCGAGCTTCACCCCCCAAGAACGCGGGCAACGCTGGGTGCCTGCACGTTTAGCAACCTTGGAAAACCCTTTACGTGGTGAAATTTTGACATGCTTATTTTTTGATAATTACAGGACGAGGGAAGATTAAAACATAATTCAAAATCACATCATTTTGGTTAAATATTCTATAGATGAAAAAAAATTACAAATTTTAGTCAAAACCCGATTTTCGGCTTCTTCCCAGGATTATGCTGATGAATCTGCCAGTGTGGGATCTAGTTCTGGACGCTGCATTTCTCTTTACAACATACCGCATAGCAGCCGATGACATCACCCTCGCCAAATGGCTCGCCAAATTCTTCCATCTTTCCCCCCGTCACTGCTTTGCCTGCTCCATCAAATCCAAATGACAGCTCCTCCTCTCCTGAGACACAAATATAGCTAGAAGAAATGACAGGCTGCAGAAATAAACATTTCTGAATACAAATTTTCGGCATCTTCTGCCAAGTGACTCTTCCAGCTAACATTGAAGATGTATTTAAAAAACCCAACCCTTTTTTTTTGTGTTTCCCTTTTTTTTTTTTTACCTAGCTGAAGGCTGGAGCCATCCACAGACCAGCCCACTCTGAGAGCAGAAGGTTCAGGGTCACTCGTAACCGTAGCTGCTGACAATCTCTTCACATACTACAGAATAAAAGACAAAATCAACACTACTCATGACAAAGCTCCATATTGTTACTTTTTCTCGATTAGTGGTGAGCAATATAGCACAAATATCACATCGTATGACATTTTCTAAATACACAATAAGCCATGATATTCAGATTTGCTGACATGTTGGCAAAACACCAGTCTAACTTTATATAAGAAAAGGAACATTTTTTTCAATTTGAGGGTGCACTGATGAAAATTACTGGAAAAAAATAGCCTCAATGAGCTCCTGCTGTTGTGCGATTTAGAAATCTGATCAATCCTGTCGTCGGAGTAGTGATTTTTGTGAAATTGCATGTGACCCCTGTGTAGCCGTAGCCATGGTAGGTGGCACCACCTGGTGAACAACTCTTGTTGGAATCTGTCTTTAGAGTCTTCTGGATGAGTGTCAGTGAAAACATCCTAGCAGTTTACGAACAGTTGTGTTTGGTGTGATGAGTCACTCAAAATTTTCAAACACCCATGAAATGTTAAATATGACAGGTGGCGCCACTGTCTTGACAACTTTTATCCATACCAACCTGGGGAACATTCCATGAGTTTGTTCAAAACCTGATCACTCCTGTCGGAGGAATAGCGATTTTTGTGAAACTTCACATGACCCCTGTGTAGCCGTAGCCATGGTAGGTGGCGCCACCTGGTGAGCAACTCTTGTTGGAATCTGTCTTTAGAGTCTTCTGGGTGAGTTTCAGTGAAAACATCCTAGCAGTTTATGAAGAGTAGTGCGACGAGTCACCCAAAATTTTCAAATGCCCATAAAATGTTAAATATGACAGGTAGCACCACCATCTTGACAAGTTTTATCCATACCAACCTGGGGAACATTACATGAGTTTGATCAAAATCTGATCACTCCTGTAGGAGGAGTAGAGATTTTCGTGAAATTGCATGTGACCCCTCTGTAGCCTCATCCATGGTAGGTGGCGCCACCTGGTGAACAATTCTTGTTGGAATCTGAGTCTTTAGAGTCTTCTGGGTGAGTTTCAGTGAAAACATGCTAGCAATTTACGAACAGTCGTGTTTGGTGTGACGAGTCACCCAAAATTTTCAAACACCCATAAAATGTTAAATATGACAGGTGGTGCCACCTTATTGACAACTTTTATGCACACACACCTGGAGAAATGTTGGATAGGAATTTGATTGAAATCCGATCAATCCTGTAGGAGGAGTAAATTTTGTAAATTGTGGACGGACAAAGATGGACAGACGACGCGTGATCACACAGGCCTGGCCAACAGCTGGATAAGCTAAACAGGGTAGAACCTTTTTTTTTGACATCCAATCAGCTATTAGTTCCTGTCAGTTTTGAGTTATAAAAGTATTCGTAATGCTTACCTTATAATCATATTGCTAAATTTTCACAATATCATTGTGATAATGTTAATACTTATTGACCAGTCCTCTTCCCAAATCAATGACTCCTTAACAATGTGTATAAGCTGGATATGAGGAAATAAATAACTGGAATTCTCAGTCG
This sequence comes from Neoarius graeffei, assembly GCF_027579695.1. Classification (NCBI taxonomy): domain Eukaryota; kingdom Metazoa; phylum Chordata; class Actinopteri; order Siluriformes; family Ariidae; genus Neoarius; species Neoarius graeffei. The sequence goes on from NC_083570.1 coordinate 92,533,508, forward strand.
TTTTACTTTGTCAAGACCTAAATTCCCACCTTGACTTCAAATCCCATTTTTCCGAGAGTAAAGCCGTGGGTCAGTCTACATCCTGAATGCAGCAGAGGGAACTTCTCCCAGAGTAAAGGCTGACCGCTGCTCCCATCTGCACCCACTTTAAAATGCAGGTCACTGTTGTCTGTAAAACATTACCATTTATGAGGACAAGAAGAAGAGGAAAGCATGTAAATCACCCAAGACACAGAGACACCGTACTCTAGTCTGCTGCTCTGTTTACGAGCAGTTACACAGTTTTATTTTTATGTTCTTGTGGAGGAGATGCACTTAGAGGCCAAACAGACTGGACAGCACAATTAAATAGCTCAGTAGCTGGGGAAAACAAGATCAACTGTGAGCTACTGCTCACTTAGGTATACTCCCGCTCCCGTTTATATCAGAATGCAAGCAATTGAAGGAATAGGACACTTATTATGAATGCTGACTTCAACAAATAATGAACCCTGAAACAAGTAAGCAAAGAGCAGTGTCTCTCCCCAGGGATTTCAAACAGCATCCTGGTAAACTGGCACTCTGAAATAGCATTCTGCTTCTTGAAATAGCATCAAAATCCACCCTATATGTTTTGTAAGGGGGCGGCATGGTGGTGTAGTGGTTAGCGCTGTCGCCTCACAGCAAGAAGGTCCGGGTTCGAGCCCCGTGGCCGGCGAGGGCCTTTCTGTGTGGAGTTTGCATGTTCTCCCCGTGTCCGCGTGGGTTTCCTCCGGGTGCTCCGGTTTCCCCCACAGTCCAAAGACATGCAGGTTAGGTTAACTGGTGACTCTAAATTGAGCGTAGGTGTGAGTGAGAGTGTGAATGGTTGTCTGTGTCTATGTGTCAGCCCTGTGATGACCTGGCGACTTGTCCAGGGTGTACCCCACCTTTCGCCTGTAGTCAGCTGGGATAGGCTCCAGCTTGCCTGCGACCCTGTAGAACAGGATAAAGTGGCTAGAGATAATGAGATGAGATGTTTTGTAAATACATTCAGTCGGTAAACAGGAAGTCAATATGGGACAGACCTGAAAATGGTATACATGGTACAGAACACCAAGCTGAAGTTTGGTACCAAGTGGCTATGATTTGTGGTTGCTGAGCAAAAGGGTGTTACGGACAGACAGAGGTAAACCAGTATTACCCCCCCCCCGGAGCGGGCGTTTACTAATAATTAAAATAAATATATAAAATGATTGTTATTACATCATTATGACAATACGGAATAAATAATGGATAATATAAGTCCTAAGGAGGCTGGGTTATGTTTCATATCACTATACATTCACAAATTCGAGTTTAAAATTCTTAAATTGAGACTCACAGGGATCGAGCCGAACCGTGTCATCATCGATTTCCATCTCATCCTCACTTGCAGGACAGGGCTCTGGTGTTTTGGCTCTGACAGTACAGCAGTTTAAAAAATAAAAATCTAATAATTCAATGACATAATTTATATTCCTAACATTTCAATAAAGACGGCTCTGAAGATCTCTGCTGTTATACCTTATATACTGAATCTCCTCTTTAAACTCGTAATAATCCCGACCCCTCTCTCCATCAGTTCTGCTTACATTCTGAGACTCGTCCTGCTTTTCCGTTCCGGTTTCCGCAGTGACAGGTGCCATATGGGGTACTGTGGAAAATGGACAGGGCAGAACGTCTTTACAATCAAGAATCTCACACCATTTGGCTTTTCATTTCATCAGCTCCATTTAGCATCTAGGTCACTCTGTAGGTGCAGCATTACTGATTGTTGTTATAGTCTGTACTAGAATTCAGCCAATATATTACAGGGATCATCTCATACAGTGTGAGAAATAATCTTTAATCTGGGAAAAAAAAAAGTGCTGTAATCGCGCACAGTCTAAAACTGCACCCGATACATTCACGGTACACACTGCAATCCGACCAAGTGTTTTATGTGCCACAGAAATAATATCTGGTCAGGCTATAGAAGCCTGTTTACAGCACTTGGGGGGGGGGGGGGGGGGGATATTTAAGTCACGTAGTACAACCCCAATTCCATAAACGTTAAGATGCTGTGTAAGCTGTAAATAAAAATACAGAACACGATAATTTGCAAATCATGGAAACCCTATATTTTATTGAGAATAGTCCAAGGAGAACACATCAAATGTTGAAACTGAGAAATTTTATTGTTTCTTGGAAGATATATGTTCATCTCGAATATGAGACCAGCAAAACGTTTCAAAAAAGTTGGGACAGGGGCATGTTTACCACCGTGTTGCATCACCTCGACTTTTAACAACACTCTGTAAATGTTTGGGAACTGAGGAGACCAAGAGCTGTAGTTTTGAAAGAGAAATGTTGTCCCATTCTTGCCTGATATACAATTTCAGTTGCTCAACAGTTCGGGGTCTCCTTTGTGGTATTTTAGAGTTCATATTTCACCAAATGTTTTCAATGGGAGACAGGTCTGGACTGAAGGCAGGCCAGTTTAGCACCTGGACTCTTTTGCAACAGGACCATGCAGCTGTAATATGTGCAGAAAGCGGTTTGGCATTGTCTTGCTGAAAGAAGGAAGGTCTTCCCTGAAAAAGATTTTGTCTGGATGGCAGCATGTTGTTCAGAAACATGTATATATCATTCAGCATTAATGATGCCTTCCCAGATGTACAAGCTACCCATGTCATGTGCACTAATGCACCCTCATACCATCACAGATGCTGGCTTTTGAACTGTGCACTGATAAGCCGGATGGTCCCTCTCCTCTTTAGCCTGGAAGACGTGGTGTCCATGATTTCTAAAAAGAATTTCTACTTTTGATTCGACAGACCACGGGACAGTTTTCCACTTCGCCTCAGTCCATCGTAAAAGACCTTGGGCTCAGAGAAGGTGGCGGTGTTTCTGGATATTGTTTATATCTGGTTTTAACTTGCGTTGGCGGATGCAGTAATGAACTGTTTTCACAGACGATGGATTTCTGAAGTGTTCCTGAGCCCATACAGTGATTTCCACTACAGACGTGTGTCTGCTTTTAATGCAGTGTCTCCCGAGGGCCTGAAGATCACAGGCATCCAATGTCAGTTTTCAGCCTTGTTTCTTGCATACAGAGATTTCTCCAGATTCTCTGAATCTTTTAATGATATTATGGACCATAGATGATGTAATCCCCAAATTCTTTGCAATTTTACATTGAGGAACATTATTCTTAAATTGTTGCACTGTTTGCCCACGCAGTCTTTCACAGAGCCGTGAACCCCTCCCTATCTTTACTTCTGAGAGACTCCGCCTCTCTGGGATGCTCTTTTTATACTCAATCATGTTACTAACCTGTTGCCAATTAACCCAATTAGTTTAAAAAAAATTACACAACTTTTTCAGCCTTTTGTTTCCCGTCCCAACTTTTCGGAAACGTGTTGCTGACATCAAATTCAAAATGAGCATATATTTAAAAAAAAATTCTCAGTTTCAACATTTCATATATTGTCTTTGTACAATTTTCAGTGAAATATAGGGTTTCCATGATTTGCAAACCTTCACATTCTGTTTTTATTTGTGTTTTACACAGTGTCCCAGCTTTTTTGGAATTGGGGCTATATAATTATGAGACACTAAGTCACGAGATATGGTCTCATTATTTTGAGATATCATAATTGTGCAAAATGTTCTTATTATGGTGGTAGTTGACAGACCTCCACAGTATGATGGTGACTTTCCACTGGGCAAACAAACAGATGGGCTATGGTCAGAACTTACAGTGGTGCTTGAAAGTTTGTGAGCCCTTTAGAATTTTCTATATTTCTGCATAAATATGACCCAAAACATCATCAGATTTTCACACAAGTCCTAAAAGTAGATAAAGAGAACCCAGTTAAACAAATGAGACAAAAATATTATACTTGGTCATTTATTTATTGAGGAAAATGATCCAATATTACATATCTGTGAGTGGCAAAAGTATGTGAACCTCTAGGATTAGCAGTTAATTTGAAGGTGAAATTAGAGTCAGGTGTTTTCAATCAATGGGATGACAATCAGGTGTGAGTGGGCACCCTGGTTTATTTAAAGAACAGGGATCTATCAAAGTCTGATCTTCACAACATGTTTGTGGAAGTGTATCATGGCACGAACAAAGGAGATTTCTGAGGACCTCAGAAAAAGCTTTGTTGATGTTCATCAGGCTGGAAAAGGTTACAAAACAATCTCTAAAGAGTTTGGACTTCACCAATCCACAGTCAGACAGATTGTGTACAAATGGAGGAAATTCAAGACCATTGTTACCCTCCCCAGGAGTGGGCGACCAACAAAGATCACTCCAAGAGCAAGGCGTGTAATAGTCGGCGAGGTCACAAAGGACCCCAGGGTAACTTCTAAGCAACTGAAGGCCTCTCTCACATTGGCTAATGTTAATGTTCATGAGTCCACCATCAGGAGAACACTGAACAACAATGGTGTGCATGGCAGGGTTGCAAGGAGAAAGCCACTGCTCTCCAAAAAGAACATTGCTGCTCATCTGCAGTTTGCTAAAGATTACATGGACAAGCCAAAAGGCTATTGGAAAAATGTTTTGTGGACGGATGAGACCAAAATAGAACTTTTTGGTTTAAATGAGAAGCGTTATGTTTGGAGAAAAGAAAACACTGCATTCCAGCATAAGAACCTTATCCCATCTGTGAAACATGGTGGTGGTAGTATCATGGTTTGGGCCTGTTTTGCTGCATCTGGGCCAGGACGGCTTGCCATCATTGATGGAACAATGAATTCTGAATTCATCTCATCATCTCTAGCCGCTTTATCCTGTTCTACAGGGTCGCAGGCAGGCTGGAGCCTATCCCAGCTGACTACGGGCGAAAGGCGGGGTACACCCTGGACAAGTTGCCAGGTCACCACTACACCACCGTGCTGCCCTGAATTCTGAATTATACCAGCGAATTCTAAAGGAAAATGTCAGTACATCTGTCCATGAACTGAATCTCAAGAGAAGGTGGGTCATGCAGCAAGACAATGACCCAAAGCACACAAGTCGTTCTACCACAGAATGCTTAAAGAAGAATAAAGTTAATGCTTTGGTCAAGGTCAAGGTAAACTTTATTATCCCCCAGGGGGAAACTCAAGTGGTCCATATTGCACATCTCCTCAAAACATACCAAAGACATATAGACAGACAGACAATAGACATACCACATTAAAATAAATCTGTGATAAAAGGTGTGATGTAAGATAAAAACAATAAGAGATAAAAACAAAAGATAAAAACTGTGCGCTACATAAAATAAATAAAATGCATAAAAGGAAATTTGTACAGATGAGTGAACTAAAGTGCAACAGATGTTTTTGGTTTGTTATTGTATAGTCTTATTGCTGTGGGTACAAATGATTTGTGGTACCTCGCTGTCCTAATTGGCCTCTGGAGAAATCTGTTATTAGACCTGGTGCTTCTTAAAAACTTTGGGAACAGAGGATGTATTGGGTCAGTTAAAATTTGATCCATCTTTCTTAAAATAAGCTCATTGTACAGCTCGACTGCAGATGTCTGGTCCACACCATCTCATCTCATTATCTCTAGCCGCTTTATCCTTCTACAGGGTCGCAGGCAAGCTGGAGCCTATCCCAGCTGACTACGGGCGAAAGGTGAGGTACACCCTGGACAAGTCGCCAGGTCATCACAGGGCTGACACATAGACACAGACAACCATTCACACTCACATTCACACCTACGCTCAATTTAGAGTCACCAGTTAACCTAACCTGCATGTCTTTGGACTGTGGGGGAAACCGGAGCACCCGGAGGAAACCCACGCGGACACAGGGAGAACATGCAAACTCCGCACAGAAAGGCCCTCGCCGGCCACGGGGCTCGAACCCAAGACCTTCTTGCTGTGAGGCGACAGCACTAACCATTACACCACCGTGCCGCCCGGTCCACACCAATAACCCTTTTTTTTTTTTTTAAAAGGTCAAGGTAAACTATTGGAATTGCTTTGGAATGGCCAAGTCAAAGTCCTGTCCTTAATCCAATGGAAATGTTATGGAAGGAACTGAAGTGAGCAGTTCATGTGAGGAAACCCACCAACATCCCAGAGTTGAAGCTGTTCTGTACGGAGGAATGGGCTAAAATTCCTCCAAGCCGGTGTGCAGGACTAATCAACAGTTACCGGAAACATAGATGGCCCTTTTCCACTACCCTTTTTCAGCTCACTTCAGCCCGACACGGCTCGCGTTTCGACTACCCCAGAGCAGCACGACTCAGCTCGCTTCAGCCCTGCTCAGCCCCCAAAACTTGCACGGTTTTGGAGTGGGGCTGAAGCGAGCCAAACCGAGCCGAGTGGGGCTAGGGGCATGAGGAGACACTCCCCTGCGCACTGATTGGTGAGGAGGAGTGTCCTCACACGCCCACACACGCCCCGCGAGCATGCTGGGATCTGTAAACACCGGAAACCCGGAAGAAGAAGAATTACGAATTACAAGAATTTCTGAAGCCTTAGGTGGGGTTTACATTAGACCGTATCAGCGGATCATCAGATTAACGTTTTTAAAACGATTAGCGTGCACACAGCAACGCCAATACACGATTAGCGTGCACACAGCAACGCCAGTACACGGATACGCTCGGCTCCGCAGGCATCCTGCGCTCCAAATCACTCCGCCCTGAACAGCGAGTGCCCTCTGGAGGGTGCGCACTCCGGCCCTGCGCAGCTCACAGAGCGCGCGAGTGGAGTGCACAAGCAGTGATTCGGGACTGAGCCGCTGTGTGTGTGTGATCTCAGTGCATGTCGGGCATGCGCATCACTTACCACTTGCAAGTGGAAGGATGGCAAGCCTAAAGACAATCATAACTACACAATGGGCAGTATTTGCATCAGTATTTGCAGTATTTTCATACTTTTATACTCTTTAATGAAAGGTGATACAAGGCGGAAGTCCGTGCCGTTTTTCAGCAGTCGCATCACATGACCAACGCCAGCGAATCAGGAAGGTGGATGTCACAGTGACGTTGTCCAATGACGACGCCAGCTAGAGCTCAGCACAGCGTATCCGTATATTCTCAATGTTTACACAGCACCGGACCAGACACGATCTGGATTGAATACGTGAACCCTGGCGGATTCCCGTTTCCCGGCGTTTTAATGTAAACGGACAGTGCATCCGCAAAGAAAACGAGACAGATACGGCCTAATGTAAACTTAGAGTTATGCGCCTCGCCTCATCTATACGCTCTTGCCAGTATCTGTTGGCGTTGTCGGTGACAACAAGCCACAGCACCAAGACCAGCAACACTAACGACTCCATGTCCTCCATGTTTATTGTTTACTATCCGGGTCGTAAGACTACCGCTTAAAAGGTCACTGATGTCACTGTTTGCGCCGCCTAACGACATCACGTGACGTCCATCCACTTTCGCTAACTCCACCCAATGTGTCCACCCACTTCCAGCCAGCACGGTTCAGCGCGGTTGTAGTCGAATGCAACTCCAACAGCCCCACTCAGCTCGACTCAGCCGCGTTGGTAGTGGAAAAGCGGCATTAGTTGCAGTTATTGCTGCACAAGGGGGTCACACCAGATACTGAAAGCAAAGGTTCACATACTTTTGCCACTCACAGATATGTAATATTGGATCCTTTTCCTCAATAAATAAATGACCAAGTATAATATTTTTGTCTCATTTGTTTAACTGGGTGAAAATCTGATCATGTTTTCGGTCAGAAATATAGAAAATTCTAAAGGGCTCACAAACTTTCAAGCACCACTTTATATATTATACAGTAGGATGGATGCTTATAAGTCCAGTACTGTGTTGAATTGCCTTACACTGATGACTGGTGGACAGTGGTGGTGGTGGTGGTGATGGTGTGGTCTGGACTTCCTCCTGATGGACATCAGATCTGGGACTTCTGGTGAGGACAGACTGTCTTTCCAGCTGCCCTGCTCCTTCTGTCCTGCGAGAACAGGAGCACACAACCTGGAGGATGCTGACTGCTGGCTCACTGTCTGTCTGTGTGCTCTGATCAACAGAGGACTGGGTTCTGCTCCTGACTTCCTCCAGATGTGATTGGTTCTGATCCACAGTCTGCTGCTTGTCTCCTGAAGCTGCCACAGCTGTCGGTGTGGTCAGTTCAGGGCTTTCCTCTGCAGTCTGGACAACTTCCGGGTCTACAGGTTCTAACCCCGCACGTGTGTCAGGTTCTGGAGTGCGGATGGCTGACAGGAGCCGAGCCACCAGCTCAGCCTTCAGCCCTTTGGGGTCGAGTCCCCGCTCTCGCAGCTCGGCCCGCAGCTCCGACACCTTCATCTTCTTCACGTCCTCCAACAACATACTGACCTGCACCAAGGATCTAACTTTAAAAAAAATAAATACTAAAACCTCAAATGTTAAAATTAACTTCTATAAACGTATTTCGAAGTGTTTCCGTGACAACAAAACACATAGCAAATGGCTGCTCAGGAAAATTCAACAGAGCGTCCTGAATGCTTATTGGTCTATCACCTAAATGACCCGCCCACTCAGAGCATTCTTTACACTTTTTAATTATTATTATTTTTTTTCCAAAGGAAATGCAGAAACTTTTACAAAACATACACTTCAGGAAACTTAATCCTATTTAATTCGTATTCACGCCTATAAAATACAATTAAATTAATTGTTGACGTCATCACGCATCCAAGAAGAACGCGTCCAATTGGCTAACTTCACAGAGGTCAAAGGTGACACGCAATTTCCAACATGGCCGCTCCCTTGGATGACATGTTTTCGCGTTGCGCTGATCCCTTTCAAACTGCTAACTGCGTAGAAGTCCGGTTCATCGACAATGTCAAGGTGTGGATCTGTAATAAAATGATTTGATAGCAAAATTCCTGACTTTTTTATGCTTTTCGTCATAGATAAATATCTTTTTGCTCCTAGATATTCCATACTGACCATTTCTAGCTACTTTTTTCAATGAAATTCTACATTTTGGGTCAAAATATGGTGCGGACATTTATATAAATGTGGCATGTTTATTTACTTATTTGTTTGTTTTTAGATACGTTGCTTCGAGAGTCAATCGATTGATAATTAAAGCTTTTGATAGGTTGTTGGTTGCGTTTAACCAGAAGGTGGCATTTGGTTGGGACACCCTAAAGCAGGCCTGAGATACACAGCATTAACTCCGAACACTTTTTTTTTCTGTGTTGATCTTTTAGGGTAAAGGACTGTTCGCGAAGAGACCTTTCAGGAAGGGTGAGATCATCTTTGCTGAGCGTCCCCTTGTGTCTACTCAGTTCTTGTGGAATGCCTTGTACAAGTATAAAGGTGAGCTGTGTTGGGTTGATCAGGATCTAATGAGTTGCCTCAGGAAGTCCAATATATGCATACATTCATAATTCATAGTGCGGTATTCTTTCTCATTGCAGCTTCTTCATGAATGATTGGATGTTTTCCATTTTTTGATCCCAAAGCCTTATGTGTGGGTTTGTCTCAATCTGTGTTATCTTGCCTTCAGCTGGTTCAAACTGCAGCAGCTTGACTATCTAAGAGCTAGACACTCCACTGGTTTCCAGTCTGTTTTAGAATTGATTTTAAACTTCTGTTGTTTGTTTGTTTTTTAATGCCATCAATGGCTTGGCTCCCTCTTACTCGTCTGAGATTTTAACTGTCCGTGATCATGGTAGGGCCCTGCGTTCTTCGGGTCAGCTTCTGTTAGAAGTCCCAAGGTCGAGATATAAACAGTGGGGTGATCGTTCTTTTGCTGTCGCTGCTCCCAGACTGTGCAACAATCTGCCCTCCGACATTCGCACCACTATTGATCTCGGCCTTTTTAAATTGAAGTTGAAAACCCACTTTTTTAGATTGGCGTTCAATCCTGACAAGGGGAGTCTTGTTTTTGAGGGGTACTTTGTTTCGTCTGTTCTATTTCATGTACTTCTGAAAGGTTTTTAATAAGCTGCAGCACTGTGGCATCTTCCGCAGTCAAAATCTGTGTTTTTATGTATTGTTTTATACAACACATTATTTTGTGTTATGTTTTATGGCTTTGATGTAAAGCACTTTGGGTACCTTTCGGTTATTGTAAAGGGCTATATAAATAAAATTTGATTGATTTTTAACTGGAATTAGGAAGAGGGACCACTTTTGGTTCTTTACTGTATCCCACAATCCACTGCACAGTTGGTAACTACCGGTGGCCAGCCCCAGGCTGCTAATTGGTACAAAAACCAATATTGGGCTATATAATCACTTTCAATGTTCAAATATTAATATGTTCAAATATTGCCAAGAAGCCTTTATTTGTCACGCGTACACTCAAGCACAGTGAAATTTAAAGCATATGCGCAGAGCCATGGCCTCACTTTCGTTTATAAATGCCTTGAGACCTCAAGAATGGCATCGAAATAGTTTTAAGCATTAACAATAAATCTAATATAGTTCTGTGCGGAGTTTGCATGTTCTCCCCGTGGGTTTCCCCCACAGTCCAAAGACATGCAGGTTAGGTTAACTGGTGACTCTAAATTGACCGTAGGTGTGAATGTGAGTGTGAATGGTTGTCTGTGTCTATGTGTCAGCCCTGTGATGACCTGGTGACTTGTCCAGGGTGTACCCCGCCTTTCGCCCGTAGTCAGCTGGGATAGGCTCCAGCTTGCCTGCGGCCCTGTAGGACAGGATAAAGTGGCTACAGATAATGAGATGAAAACACAGAGCTGACTGCAACTCTGTTCCTCCATTTTGAGCTAATTTAATCGCCATGCCACGTAGATATGTTGCTGCACCCGCCAGCAACACACGACAGAAGGTGGATTTACGTTGCATTCATGGCCCAAGAATGTTCAAACTGCAAAGATTTGGACGCGTTTTGCGAGAAGTTCATGGGCACATTGGGCGACAATGTAGTGTTCTCTCCTCTGCTCTGCACATTTTAAAGACTCGTATGAAACCTCTGATCTGTTGAGGAGCGTTGGCTATAAGCCCATATTGAAAGAGGGTGCAGTATCAAATAAATAAAACTACAAGAAAAGGTAAGTATTTTTATTTATTTTTTTTTAAAAGGAAAGGAAGTTCAGTTGCACCAGTTCTCCCGGAGTGAGCTGAGGGTTGTTGCTAAAACCCGGGACGGGACATATCGCTCGGGCAGTGACCTCCCCGCAGTGGTTGCTAAAACCGGTGACATCCCATTCTGGGTTTTAGTAATTGCCTGAGCCAAGCAGTAATGGCGGAGTACTCAGTATGGAGGGAATGAGTGGAGCAGCTGTCTTATTTCTAAACTGGATATTGCTGCCATCTCGCCCTTACATGGAAGAAGTGAATGATGCACCTTTTCCACCAAATCAGTTCCAGGGCTGGCTCAGGGCTGGTGCTGGTTCACAACTCGTTCAACTTGCAAGCCAGCTGCGAGCCAATTTGCTTTTCCATAGCTCGCGGTGCTAAGGGAAGCCACGTCATTACGTCACTGTATACGTCAGTTATGTCGCTACGTTTGCATAAACCTTGGCGCGAATATCGAAGCAAAAACAACATGGAAGCAGCAGCAGCAACAACAATAGTAATGGATGACTTCGCGTTTGTACAGCTGCTGCTTCTCGTCGCTTAAAAATGTCGATCTTTCGCGGTCTTATTGTTGTTGGTCTTAACAACTCCGCCCCCCCCGCTGACGTAAGCGGTTCTTTCCTCTGGCCCAGCAGAGAGTTGGTGCTAGCCTGGAACCGGTTTTTCTGGCCCCAGAGCCAGTTCTTTGTCAGTGGAAACAGAAAACCAGGTTCCAAACTAAGCACTGGCCCCGAACCAGCCCTGGAACTGCTTTGGTAGAAAAGGGGCATGAACAAACAACTGAAAGTCAGATTGTTTCAAAACAATCGGCCTTCAAGAAGCGAGAACACAGACGGGTAAGCTCCGACTCTCATTTGGATACAAAAACAACACGTTTACCTGCATTTAGATTAATACATGTAACTTGTATTGTGTGTTTAAGTTACCGGTATAAGATTATTTAATTTGCTTCAGAATGTGATTGTTTCAGTTCATCTGATTATTTAATTAGCCTTTTACGTTTTATCAGTGAAAATGCATGCATGTACATGTATGTTGCATAAGTTATAACACCTATCCTGTTTTAATGAGAGTCAACCCACAATCAATGAAGTCAAATCAGTCTTAGTTGAGCAAGTCGGTAACGGGATTTCTTACTTTCACCATAAATTTTTATTGATATGACTTTTTGGTCTATAGCTGTCAAAGGCCTCGGCCTTAAAACCGGTTACTGCTGTGACGTCACGCACTCAGGCATGGCTGGCTCAGCGGGGCAGCTCGAATGCCAACTTAACTCTCAAAAATATATTTTTTTAATTCCCATTTATACAGCGTACAAGAGTCACGGATGGAGATACTATCCACTCAGAAATTTATTTAAAAATAACGGGTCTGCGTATCTCCTTTCAGCCATCTGAAGCAGTGAACACACACAAGTGAGCAATGAACACACACACACATACACACACACACACACACCCCAGAGCAGTAGGTAGCTATGCTACAGCACCCAGGGAGCAGTTGGGGGTTAGATGCCCATGGGCACTTCAGCCTAACCTCAGGCCATGGCTGTGCCATTTTACCTAACCCGCATGTCTTTGGACTGTAAAACTGGAGCACCCGAATGAAACCCACGCGCAGACGGGGAGAACATGCAAACTCCACACGGAAAGGCCCCTGTCGGACGCTGGGCTTGAACCCAGAACCTTCTTGCTGTGAGGCGACAGTGCACTACACCACCGTGCTGCCCAGATGGTCAAATATTATTACAGGTTTTCATGGTCTCTCAGATTTTTTTTTTAAAGATTAATACTGCTCAAAATGATTGCACATTTTACAGTTTGTCATCAATATAAATTTGTCCTCCGTTTGGATGTTCAAATATCAGATGCAAGTTGAAATGTGATGTTCTGAGATTGCTTTTATATGCCTAGTTATTGGTTCCACGGTATTTTTCATCAGCACAGAAGCTTTTAATTGGTCATCCTTCCATTATCACCCATACGGCCCTTTCTCTTTTCACGCTCTGTATTGTTTACATGAAATGCATGTTCCAACTACTTAGCACTATAACTCTGGCCAACAGCATTAAGAGTGTACGTTTATATTGATGATGAATTGTAAATTTGCCATCATTTCGAGCAGTATTAATCTTGGAAAAAAATCTGAGAGACCATGTAAACCTGTAATAATGTTTGAACATCGAAACTGACTGATTATATAGCCCAATATTGGGTTTTGTACTGTTATCAGCAGCCTGGGTCTGGCCACCGGAAGTTCCCAACCCTGCACTGGACTGTGGGATATGTGAAAGGGTCGAATAGTTCATCTGTGCTTGCCTCTCTGTGTGTTCCCAGTGAGATTCTGAAACAAATATAAAATCATGCTGTTTATTTTTAAAGTCTTGCCTTTTCTCACTCCACAGTACATTTGCAAACTCCTTCATCCCTACTCAGCATCGCGATCACTTGGAAGTTTTGTCGTCGAGTCACTCAACCTCGAATTCGAGTCCAGTCTCGAGTCCCCAGTGTTCAAATCTGAGTCAAGTCCAAATCATTAAAGAAAATTTCGAGTCCAGTCCGAGAATAAGACTCCACCTGCACCATTTGCCGGTGGCTGTTTTAGCACCATTAACATTAGTTTGTTCCTGAACATGATGTATGAACAGGTGAATGTGCTTCTCTTTATCAGGGAGTGTGAAGTATTCTGTCAGAGATGGTTGGGAGATGGATGTAAGTGCAGAAGGTGTGTTTTATTAATACAAGTGAAGATGGTAAACAATCCAGAACGGCAGGCAAAATCATAAAACAGTGAAACGGGCAATAGGTCAAGCGAGAGACAAACAGGCTATCGTAGACTCGGCAGAATCAAAGACGAGAAACAGGGAATCAGGAACCCAAACAAGGAAATAAGGCTCGGTAATGTCAGCAACGCAACTCAATACTTCGCAAAGTACACTATATTGCCAAAAGTATTTGCTCACCTGCCTTGACTCACATATGAGCTTAAGTGACATCCCATTCCTAATCCATAGGGTTCAATATGACGTCGGTCCACCCTTTGCAGCTAGAACAGCTTCAACTCTTCTGGGAAGGCTGTCCACAAGGTTTAGGAGTGTGTTTATGGGAATTTTTGACCATTCTTCCAGAAGCGCATTTGTGAGGTCACACACTGATGTTGGACGAGAAGGCCTGGCTCTCAGATTCATCTCAAAGGTGTTCTGTCGGGTTGAGGTCAGGACTCTATGCAGGCCGGTCAAGTTCATCCACACCAGACTCCGTCATCCATGTCTTTATGGACCTTGCTTTGTGCACTGGTGCACAGTCATGTTGGAAGAGGAAGGGGCCAGCTCCAAACTGTAAAAACAGTTTGCATGCCTAGATGCTTGATTTTATACACCTGTGGCCATGGAAGTGATTGGAACACCTGATTCCGATAATTTGGATGGGTGAGCAAATACAGTGGTGCTTGAAAGTTTGTGAACCCTTTAGAATTTTCTATATTTCTGCGTAAATATGACCTAAAACGTCATCGGATTTTCACACAAGTCCTAAAAGTAGATAAAGAGAACCCAGTTAAACAAATGAGACAGAAATATTATACTTGCTCATTTATTTATTGAAGAAAATGATCCAATATTACATATCTGTGAGTGGCAAAAGTATGTGAACCTTTGCTTTCAGTATCTTGTGTGACCCCCTTGTGCAGCGATAACTGCAACTAAATGTTTGCGGTAACTGTTGATCAGTCCTGCACACCGGCTTGGAGGAATTTTAGCCCATTCCTCCATACAGAACAGCTTCAACTCCTGGGATGTTGGTGGGTTTCCTCACATGAACTACTCACTTCAGGTCCTTCCACAACATTTTGATTGGATTAAAGTCAGGACTTTGACTTGGCCATTCCAAAACATTAACTTTATCCCTCTTTAACCATTCTTTGGTAGAACGACTTGTGTGCTTAGGGCCGTTGTCTTGCTGCATGGCCCACCTTCTCTTGAGATTCAGTTCATGGACAGATGTCCTGATATTTTTCCTTTAGAATTCACTGGTATAATTCAGAATTCATTGTTCCATCAATGATGGCAAGCCATCCTGGCCCAGATGCAGCAAAACAGGCCCAAACCATGATACTACCACCACCATGTTTCACAGATGGGATAAGGTTCTTATGCTGGAATGTCACGTTTTCCTTTCTCCAAACATAACGCTTCTCATTTAAACCAAAAAGTTCTATTTTGGTCTCATTCGTCCACAAAACATTTGTCCAATAGCCTTCTGGCTTGTCCACATGATCTTTAGCAGACTGTAGACAAGCAGCAATGTTCTTTTTGGAGAGCAGTGGCTTTCTCCTTGCAGCCCTGCCATGCACACCATTGTTGTTCAGTGTTCTCCTGATGGTGGATTCATGAACATTAACATTAGCCAATGTGAGAGAGGCCTTCAGTTGCTTAGAAGTTACCCTGGGGTCCTTTGTGACCTCGCCGACTATTACACGCCTTGCTCTTGGAGTGATCTTTGTTGGTCGACCACTCCTGGGGAGGGTAACAATGGTCTTGAATTTCCTCCATTTGTACACAATCTGTCTGACTGTGGATTGGTGGAGTCCAAACTCTTTAGAGATGGTTTTGTAATGTTTTCCAGCCTGATGAGCATCAGCAACACTTTTTCTGAGGTCCTCAGAAATCTCCTTTGTTCATGCCATGATACACTTCCACAAACATGTGTTGTGAAGATCAGACTTTGATAGATCCCTGTTCTTTAAATAAAACAGGGTGCCCACTCACACCTGATTGTCATCCCATTGATTGAAAACACCTGACTCTAATTTCACCTTCAAATTAACTGCTAATCCTAGAGGTTCACATACTTTTGCCACTCACATACGTAATATTGGATCATTTTCCTCAATAAATAAATGACCAAGTATAATATTTTTGTCTCATTTGTTTAACTGGGTTCTCTTTATCTACTTTTAGGACTTGTGTGAAAATCCGATGATGTTTTAGGTCATATTTATGCAGAAATATAGAAAATTCTAAAGGGTTCACAAACTTTCAAGCACCACTGTACTTTTGGCAATATAGTGTAATTGTGTTTTCACAGTTTTTATATCGGTGCGCTGATTGCGCCTTAATCCTGTGCAGATGCGAGCCATTCACGGTGCGTGTGCGAGAGTCCGCTTGGCGTGTGCGCTGTCTGGAGAGCGCCCGAGAGTCTATCCGATGTACGTGCCAAGGTACACAGGTGTGACGCTATTACACGAAATTAGTACAAAAATTAATGCAGATATAAATAGCTTATGCCAAATTATCTCATCTCATTATCTCTAGCCGCTTTATCCTTCTACAGGGTCGCAGGCAAGCTGGAGCCTATCCCAGCTGACTACGGGCGAAAGGCGGGGTACACCCTGGACAAGTCGCCAGGTCATCACAGGGCTGACACAGACACAGACAACCATTCACACTCACACCTACGGTCAATTTAGAGCCACCAATTAACCTAACCTGCATGTCTTTGGACTGTGGGGGAAACCGGAGCACCCGGAGGAAACCCACGTGGACACGGGGAGAACATGCAAACTCCACACAGAAAGGCCCTCGCCGGCCCCGGGGCTCGAACCCAGGACCTTCTTGCTGTGAGGCGACAGCGCTAACCACTACACCACCATGCCGCCATGCCAAATTATGACGTTGCAAAAAATAAAGAAAAGAATCCGAACGCAGTTAATGCACGAGTCCGAGGTCCGAGTCATCAGTGCTCAAGTTCAAGTCAAGTCATGAGTCCTTAAAATTAGGACACAAGTCAGACTCGAGTCTGAGTCCTGGACTCGAGTATTACAAGCCTGGCACTACTCATAGTTCCAAAATTCTGGTTGAAGTCTAGGGGTGACAGGGCGTGTTCAGATGTCACCCCTAGATTTAGAAATGATCTTCCTCTCCATATGAGGTCTAATCCTTCTGTTGACGTTTTAAAATCCCCTTTAAAGACTCATTTCTGTTCCTCTATCTTTTGTGTGTAATTGTACAATATGTGGGGTGCTGGTTAATGTTATTGCCTAATTTTTAATGGTTTATTTTGACTGTTGATTGTTTCTGCCTTATTATTGTACAGCACTTTGGGCCAACGTCTGTTATTTAAACGGTGCTTTATAATTAAAATTTGACTTTGAATACTGTCATAGTCGAACACAGCAGCAGTCATTCAGCCCAGTGTCGTTCCTGAAACCAGTATTCAGTATTCGCTCGATACATTATTTGATTATCTCCTTGATACTGATGTGTATAGTGTCTTGCCATAAGAGTTGCATATTGAAATGTTAGATTTATTTCTTTGTTACATTTTATTTATTATTTCATTTTAGTTCTA
Source organism: Neoarius graeffei (assembly GCF_027579695.1). Lineage (NCBI taxonomy): Eukaryota > Metazoa > Chordata > Actinopteri > Siluriformes > Ariidae > Neoarius > Neoarius graeffei. Next base: position 92,550,860 of record NC_083570.1, read on the forward strand.
AGTAACTCGACAAAATGTGGAAATGATCAGGGGGTGAATACTTGTGCAAAGCAGCGTGTGCTAAAATCTTCGAGTCTGATGTGCTGGAGTTTTATTAAAGTGTATGTCATGCCTTTTTGTAGTGCTTTAAAATGAACATCATTAGTAACAACCAAAATGAATTAATAAAGCAGGGGGGAAAATACAACCCCGATTCCAAAAGAGTTGGGACAAAGTACAAATTGTAAATAAAAATGGAATGCAATGATATGGAAGTTTCAAAATTCCATATTTTATTCAGAATAAACCATAGATCTCAAATGTTTAAACTGAGAAAATGTATCATTTAAAGAGAAAAATTAGGTGATTTTAAATTTCATGACAACAACACATCTCAAAAAAGTTGGGATAAAGCCATGTTTACCACTGTGAGACATCCCCTTTTCTCTTTACAACAGTCTGTAAACGTCTGGGGACTGAGGAGACAAGTTGCTCAAGTTTAGGGATAGGAATGTTAACCCATTCTTGTCTAATGTAGGATTCTAGTTGCTCAACTGGCTTAGGTCTTTTTTTGTCGTATCTTCCGTTTTATGATGCGCCAAATGTTTTCTATGGGTGAAAGATCTGGACTGCAGGCTGGCCAGTTCAGTACTTGGACCCTTCTTCTACGCAGCCATGATGCTGTAATTGATGCAGTATATGGTTTTGGCATTGTCATGTTGGAAAATGCAAGGTCTTCCCTGAAAGAGACGTCGTCTGGATGGGAGCATATGTTGCTCTAGAACCTGGATATACCTTTCAGCATTGATGGTGTCTTTCCAGATGTGTAAGCTGCCCATGCTACACGCACTAATGCAACCCCATACCATCAGAGATGCAGGCTTCTGAACTGAGCGCTGATAACAACTCGGGTCGTCCTTCTCCTCTTTAGTCCGAATGACACGGCGTCCCTGATTTCCATAAAGAACTTCAAATTTTGATTCGTCTGACCACAGAACAGTTTTCCACTTTGCCACAGTCCATTTTAAATGAGCCTTGGCCCAGAGAAGACGTCTGCGCTTCTGGATCATGTTTAGATACGGCTTCTTCTTTGAACTATAGAGTTTTAGCTGGCAATGGTGGATGGCACGGTGAATTGTGTTCAGAGATAATGTTCTCTGGAAATATTCCTGAGCCCATTTTGTGATTTCCAATACAGAAGCATGCCTGTATGTGATGCAGTGCCGTCTAAGGGCCCGAAGATCACGGGCACCCAGTATGGTTTTCTGGCCTTGACCCTTACGCACAGAGATTCTTCCAGATTCTCTGAATCTTTTGATGATAATATGCACTGTAGATGATGATATGTTCAAACTCTTTGCAATTTTACACTGTCGAACTCCTTTCTGATATTGCTCCACTATTTGTCGGTGCAGAATTAGGGGGATTGGTGATCCTCTTCCCATCTTTACTTCTGAGAGCCGCTGCCACTCCAAGATGCTCTTTTTATACCCAGTCATGTTAATGACCTATTGCCAATTGACCTAATGAGTTGCAGTTTGGTCCTCCAGCTGTTCCTTTTTTGTACCTTTAACTTTTCCAGCCTCTTATTGCCCCTGTCCCAACTTTTTTGAGATGTGTTGCTGTCATGAAATTTCAAATGAGCCAATATTTGGCATGAAATTTCAAAATGTCTCACTTTCGACATTTGATATGTTGTCTATGTTCTATTGTGAATACAATATCAGTTTGAGATTTGTAAGTTATTGTATTCTGTTTTTTATTTACAATTTGTACTTTGTCCCAACTTTTTTGGAGTCGGGGTTGTATATTATTACCTCCGCCAAGGAGGTTATGTTTTCGGTAGCGTTGGTTTGTCTTTTAGCAACATTACGGAAAAAGTTATGAACGGATTGCTCTGAATTTTTTTCCAGACGTGTGACTGGCCACAAGTAACAATCCATTAAATTTTGGTGGTGATCCGGATCACCGTCTGGATCCTGGAATTTTTTAAAGGATTCTTGGCGGAGGTCTGTGCTCTCAGAGTGCTTTTCTAGTTTATTTTATTATCAAGCACAAAACTATCGATAAATCATGATTTCCGGATCCCGGAAAAAGGCAGCCTTGCCTCAGGGCAAATCTCACACAATGTCATGCATGGAACCCCGGTTATCTGGGTTATTTCGGTTCATCTGACTCCATGCTTGTTTACTCGCTGAAATTGGATATTGTTGGAATCTTAGAAAAATAACAATGTGAAAGCGCTGCGTTGTTTGGATGTTCAAATCCCGATACAACAGGATGTTCAGTTCATGAATTTCCAAGAAAAAACACATCTTAAGCGACAGTGGGTGAAGTTTGTGCGAACAAAGTGGGCAGATTGTGTTGCCTACTAATAATAAATCTGATTCATCATGTGTTCATCACCACCAGAACAACCACATGGGAATTATTGGAGCAAAAAGAAACCCATTGATTTAATAAATGACATTTGATCTGACATTTGGACAGTTCGTCGATTCCCCTATTATCAGATACACACACACACACACACACACACACACACACACAGTGCACCAGATGCAGGATTATGAGCAACATTTACATGCTCACGACATCCGATCTTATCATATCTGATGCACTTTAACAGGAAGAAAAATGCTTTCGCACAATTATCATTAATTATTAACTGAAATATGTTAAATGCTCTCAGATTGCAGTATTGAAAGACTCAATTTGTTTTTAGTTTTGTCCAGGAAAACATGCTGAAAGGTAACCACTGCGTTCTGCACATCTCTCTATCCCTATCTATCCATCTCGTGTGTGCTACAGAGGAAGACTGTCATGAGCTGGCAGTTTCTCATCTGGGGGGGGCTTGAAAAGATACCCATTTACTCAGGAATATCCTTGATCATCATCTGCCCCTTCATCCGACATGTATAAGAATCGCGATCAGAATTCTCTCCAAAACGTGATTCCATATCGAGACCAGTCTAACCACTGCTGCGCATGGGAGCGAAATTGATACCTGGATTGTTCCATGTGTGACGTCACGCACCCCTTTGAGATTTTCCCGATGAGTCTCAGCAGATTCCGTGAAAATCAGCTCATCTTATTGATTTTTTTTTTTCCATCAATTTATGGCCTTTTGGATCAGCTATGGTTCGAAAACACATGGTCAATCAACATAATGATTGTTGCTTTGTGCAAAGGGAAAAAAAAGTCTGGTTTAGAGGCGCTACGTTCACTTTTTAATCAGTCTGTCTTGTCTGTAGCGTGTGAGTACTGTCTGCGTGCTCTGGAGACGGCAGAGGAAAATGCACGTCGACTCAGTGCTCTACCTGCCCTCAGCCTGCCCCACCCTGAGCTGTGTAAGGTCCGAGCTGAGCTGCACCAGGCCTGCCCACACTGCCAGGTATCGCATGCCTCGTCCTCCATCATCCAGTTCTCACACGTCTCATGTTCAGTCTCTGCCTCTGTGTGTGAAGGTTTTCAGTTAGGATGTTTACAATCATCAAATATCAAGGCAAAGCAAGGAGACCTGTTATTATTTTAGAAGATGTTTCAGTTCTCCTTAGATGTGGTCCATTACATGGTTGATTATTCTGTTTCAAGAAGTAATTACATGCTAATATAACTGAGATTATTTCTCCTTGATGATGATGATTATTATTATTATTATTATTATTATTATTATTAGTAGTAGTAGTAGTAGTAGTAGTTATATAATATTATGATTACACCGATGTTCCTGGTTTGAAGAAGCAAAATTAGGAAGGACCAGCCATGTACAGCCCTCCAAAGCTCAGAACATGTCCGTGAATTGGAGATGGTATACCAAAACATCCTGTTATGCTGCTATTGTTGTTATCTCATCTCATTATCTCTAGCTGCTTTATCCTGTTCTACAGGGTCGCAGGCAAGCTGGAGCCTATCCCAGCTGACTACGGGTGAAAGGCGGGGTACACCCTGGACAAGTCGCCAGGTCATCACAGGGCTGACACATAGACAACCATTCAAATCAAATCAAATCAAGTTTATTTGTACAGCGCTTTTAACAATAAACATTGTCGCAAAGCAGCTTTACAGAATTTGAACGACTTAAAACATGAGCTAATTTTATCCCTAATCTATCCCCAATGAGCAAGCCTGTGGCGACGGTGGCAAGGAAAAACTCCCTCAGACGACATGAGGAAGAAACCTCGAGAGGAACCAGACTCAAAAGGGAACCCATCCTCATTTGGGCAACAACAGACATCCTGACTATAATATTAACAGTTTTAACAGATATAACCCTCAACTGTCCTCATGGGGCCGTCCTTCACAGGAGTGGGGTGATAAAACTCCGACCAGACACAGGGCACCAGGATGGATCAAGCAGGTCCGAGGGGCAGAAGAGGCCAGCATCTCAATCCCAGGATCAACATGTAACTCAGAGGGACAGATGGGGGGGGGAACACTCACATTCACACTCACATTCACACCTACGCTCAATTTAGAGTCACCAGTTAACCTAACCTGCATGTCTTTGGACTGTGGGGGAAACCGGAGCACCCGGAGGAAACCCACGCGGACACGGGGAGAACATGCAAACTCTGCACAGAAAGGCCCTCGCCGGCCACGGGGCTCGAACCCGGACCTTCTTGCTGTGAGACGACAGCGCTAAGCACTACGCCACCGTTAATAATATTTTAAGAAACAACAAAAAACAATAGCGTCTAGCTAAGCTTCAATTCGTATCTTTCGCAATTTTAAGCAAATTTCCATCAAGTCAGCAAAATAAAATGTGAATAAATCTGTCTCCTTCAACCAAAGTCACATGTAAATAAGAGAAAGAAAGCACAACTTTATTCATCACACACTTGTGAAATTCCTCTCTGCATTTAACCCATCTGAAGCAGTGAACACACCCAGAGCAGTGGGCAGCTATGATACAACGCCTGGGGAGCAGTTGGGAGTTCGGTGCCTCGCTCAAGGGCACCTCAGCCCAAGGCCGTCCCATATTAACCTAACCGCATGTCTTTGGACTGTGGGGGAAACCGGAGCACCCGGAGGAAACCCACGCAGACACGGGGAGAACATGCAAACTCCACACAGAAAGGCCCCTCTCGGCTACTGGGCTTGAACCCAGAACCTTCTTGCTGTGAGGCGACCGTGCTAACCACTACACCACCATGCCGCCCTAAATAACTTTTATTTATTTTATATAGTGCGCTTATCCACAGCTCAAGGTGCTTTCCAACAATATAAATAATAATAATAATAATAATAATAATAATGTTTATTACTTAGATTGCGCATTTTAACATTTGGTAATATGATCAAATGCACATTATTATTACAATATATACAGTTGTGGTCAGAAGTTTACATACAGTGATATGAATGTTATCTTGGATATGAATGTCATGGCAATGTTTGGGCTTTCAATGATTCTCTGAACTGTTGGTTTTCTGTGGTAAAATGATTTGTACAGCATATTTCTTTAATTAAAAAAACAAACAAACTAGAATTTGGTGCATGTTTTAATTTTCTTTGGGTTTTCTAAGATTCACCTTGACCAAATGTTTTTGTTGACCATGAACAAGCTTCTGGCAGAATTCTGGTTGGATATTTAATGATTGCTCATGGTACAGTTGGTAGAGTTCAATTAAATTTTTTTTGTTTTTCTTCTCTTGGCATGGACTCGACTTATAAGCACAGTCCATATATTTTCAATAGGGTTGAAGTCAGGACTTGTTTTAAGCTTAATGTTAGCCTGCTTTATCCTCCACAACCAGCTCTGATGTGTGTTTGGGTTCATTGTCCTGTTGTAAGTCTCAAGTCGTGTTCAGAATTCTTAAGCATAACCCATCAGAAACTTGAGGTAGTCCTCCTTCATTATTCCATCCACTTTGTGCAATGAACCAGTTCCACTGGCAGCAAAACGGCCCCAGAGCATGATGACCCTACCACCACCACCACCACCACCAACTGGTACAGTGTCCCTCTGTACATGGTGGTCATTGTGGCCAAACAATTCGATCTTTGTCTCATCTGACCATACAGCTAACCTCCAAAAGGCTTTTTTCTTTGTCTGTGTGGTTAGCTTCAAACTTTAGTTAAGCTTGAAAGTGTCAATTTTGGCGCAGGGGGTTATTTCTTGGATAGCAGCCTCTTGGATCATGGTGATCTGAACTGTAGACAGTGATCCATCAGCTTCCAGTTCATGGCAGGGCTGTGCCATGGTGGTTCCAAGGTTGTTACTGACCATCCAAACCAGTTTCCTTTCAGCTGAGGGTGACTGTTTGGGTTTTCTTGAAGCAAAGTGGCTTGGCAAAGTGACTACACCTCACAATAACTTGGATACAATTGTTTGACTGATCTTGGAATTTGCAGTTGTTTAGAAATGGCTTCAAGAGACATTCCGGAGTTGTGTATATCTGCGATCCTCTTTCTCAGATCTGCATTGAGCTCCTTGGACTTTCCCATTTTACTGTGTGTGGGTCAATCCAATGAGTGCTGTAAACAAATTATTTTTATGAGCACAGAGAAGCTACCAGCTGTAGTCAATCATGATCACTAACAGGAAGTTTAGAGACCTTGGCCTTGGCAAGATAAGAGGCATTTTGGAAGTTTCAGCACCTCTGAATTAATAATCTAAGTGAGTGTATGTATAATTTTGACCAAGGGTTTATTTCAGAAAACCCAAAGAAAATTAAAACTTGTGCACCAAATTCTAGTGTTTGTTTTTAATTAAAGCTGTATGCTGTACTATCATTCTGCCACAGAAAAAGAACAGTTCAAAGAAATTACTGAAAGCCCAAATATATCCATGACATTCAGGTCACTGTATGTAAATCTGTAACCGCAACTGTACATGCTCATTCAGCTAGCATAATTATGAAATACTTTAAAAAAACAAAACACAATACTAAAATTCAATAACCCTAAAGAGTTCATAAAAACAAGGAATGACTATCTAAAAAAATATATATGTATGTATATGTCCGGGTTTGAGCCCTGTGGCCGGCGAGGGCCTTTCTGTGTGGAGTTTACGTGTTCTCCCCGTGTCCGCGTGGGTTTCCTCCGGGTGCTCCGGTTTCCCCCACAGTCCAAAGACATGCAGGTTAGGTTAACTGGTGACTCTAAATTGACCGTAGGTGTGAATGTGAGTGTGAATGGTTGTCTGTGTCTATGTGTCAGCCCTGTGATGACCTGGCGACTTGTCCAGGGTGTACCCCGCCTTTCGCCTGTAGTCAGCTGGGATAGGCTCCAGCTTGCCCGTGACCCTGTAGGACAGGATAAAGCGGCTACAGATAATGAGATGAGAGAATTTTTTTTTTTTCCCCACCTGGAAAGAAAGGCACACCAAACAGCAGAGTGATCGAGAGATTTGATGTTTGTGCATCTTCATGAACTGCTTAATCCTGGTCAGGGTCTCTGTCATGTTTATTGCTTTTGTTGTTTAAATCAAGGAAACCTTTTTATTTATTTCCCAAGCGACGCACTGAAAAGAGACAGAATTCCCATTACTATTAGATCTGTAGAGGATGTTACAGGGTTGCGCGAATATATGAAGTTTATCATTGAGTGATTTAAAGAGTAAAATATTTTCAACACAAGAAGATAAACTTCACATCTTTCACCACACCATGTAATGTTCTTTATTTTACATCGACGCATTCGCCGTTTTGACAGCGCGTGTCTATCAAGTCAGCGGGAAAACACTGGGAGTGACATCATCGAAGTGAAATATCAGGAATTATCCATACAGGACACTTTTCGATGGCATAAAAACACGTGTTCTATTCCCTTCTAGCGGGTTTCGTTCATTTGGTTTGATAGCATGCAATGTTGTTAGCATATCGCTTATCCTACATGTATTACATCACTCTACTCAATGGAGAATGAGCATTGAATATGGTTTACGGTATTGCATGGTTGCCAAGCCAACATGATGTTACACGTCGGAGACGTAAAACTTCCATGCTAGTGAGCGACTGTGATGATTTGTAAACAAACATGGCCGCCAGGTTTAGTTCGTTAAATATGGAAGGTTTTGAGAGAACTTTGAAAGAGAAAGACACGTTCAATATCATGCTAGCTGAATGGAATATATCTGATCTACCACGAAAAAAAGCTAGTCAATATTGTTAAAATATGTCGTTCAGATCCGCGATGTATTTCGATACAAGAAGATAAACGTCATATCTTCAAGCCAGCATGTGATTTTTCTTTTTTATATCAAAACAATTCCTTGATTTCCTCACGAGTAACATATCGAGATTTATGTCACGGTTTTGATTCTCTATGTCCCAGATGGAGCTCCTATGAAAAATACGAGTGGTGTACTGTATTTCCCAGTAAAGCACTCGTGTCCATATAATATATCTATATACAGAGTTGAAACGTGAATTATATCTGTTCCGTCATCATTATTTTACTCTTCCCGTGGCTCAGCATTTGACAGTATATCAAAGGTCTTTAGAAATAAATAAACCTCTCCTGTATTTATGGTTCTCTTTGGTCATCACTGCGTCACGTTTGCTGCCTGCTGCAGGTGATGTACTGTAGCAGCGAGTGCAGACAGGCTGCGTGGGATCAGTATCACCAGGTCCTGTGTCTGGGACCGTCACATCATGATCCCGATCATCCGCTCAACAAGCTGCAGGACGCGTGGAGGTGAGGGAGTCAAGACTCTCGTATGTAATCTCGCTATAACCTTGTCCATTTATGAAGGTATTCATTGGGTTATTTTGTGTCTCTTGGTTGTAAATCTACTCAAAGAAAGGTTCATTTAAAAAAAACCCTAAAGGTATAAATAACAAACAAACCAGGTTTAAATGCCATGAAGTTATAAAGCCTCTCGAAGTCTTTTACAAATTAAAATGGTTCATATGCAAACATGGGCTTGATACGATGAGCCATCGATTATGATATGCACATTACATGTGATCAGAGTTTTCCTGTGTTTTTTTTTTTTTTTCCTCCTCCTTCCTCCCCAATAAAACAATCACCTGCATTAGAGGCCTTACTGTACATACTGGTGTCTTATTAATCTGATTTTATTTCTTACGTTTGTGTCTGTCTGTATTTCCTGTGCAAGATCCGCTCATTTAAAGGAACACTCTGTGAGTTGGCCTTTACTTTGACCATCAAAGACGAGGATTATTTTGATTAAAAATGTGTATATATGTTTAAAGGGGAACTGAAGTCATTTTTAAACTCGCTTTATTTCTTAATTAACGTGTTATTCAATTATGTTTTCGGTTTTATTAACCTTATATCATGACTCGTATTGGCATATTCTATCACACTTATCGGCCTATTCGGTTTTTAGCCGTGTTGAATGTAGTTCGTTTGGTCCACGGCAGGCGTCACTTATCCGCACGATCTTCACGAGACTTGTGCGAGACTTCAAACGTGAAGTGTCCGCGCCGCCATCTTGAAAACTGTTTACACAGCGGCCAGATCGCCATATCATTCCAATTTAGATTAATTTCGAGATTTGCCAGCTTAATCTGTGATGGAGATTATTCCATACGACTTCGAACCACTGATTAAATGGAAAAAAAAAGAGTAAGTTTTCAGACACTAGTCCGTTGCGCTGGTATTTACGTCATTACTGTCGCACAATTAAAACGTGCCAGATCAGTCGGCTGGTGGGTTTTCAGAATAATAAACGTATGTATTTTTGTGATAAATGCGTATTATACTTGGCACATTTCCTACATTTAATAAATGCAAAGTACCTGCATCTTTTTTTTTTTTTTTAAATCAAGGCTGAATATTTTCTTCTTTGCCGCTGCTTTTTATTAAATCAGATTTGAGACTTTTGATTTCTTTCAGCGCCATCACAATGCATGTGGGATATATTGCTTTGCTTAGTGACCATCGGTCAAGTCAACTTTATTGTCAAATATGCTATACGTGCTCGACATAAAGCACAGATGAAATTTCAGTCCTCTGACCCACAGTGCAAACTGGCAATGCAATAAATAAAAATAGAATAATTGAAAAAACAAACAAAATAAACAGTATAAACACTCTAGATAAGAACTAGACATAGACTAAACACTCACACACGTAAATTGGTGCAAATAAACAAACAGTCAAGGGCACTTGAGGTATAGCAGGTAAACATGAAATAAGCAGTATAAACAAACTAGCAGCTGTTAAGGTGAGGTAGTGCGGAATAGTGCAAATGAGCGAGGTAAAGTGAGATGTGCGGTCCCTGAGTTCAGTGTGTTAATGAACGTTGAGATGTATGTGTGTGTTTGGGGGGGGGGGGGGGGGGCTGTGAGGATGACATGTCAGATGCTGAAGGGGTGAGTGCGAGCAGAATCTGTGGTGGGGGGCAGAGGGGGGATGAGGGGCAGAACAGGGAGGGAGTTGAACCTCCTGACCGCCTGGTGAAAGAAACCGTTCTTGAGTCTGCTGGTTTTGGCCCGGAGACTCCGCAGTCTCCTCCCCGACGGCAGCAGGCTGAAGAGGCTGTGAGATGGGTGGGTGGGGTCACCTGCAATCCTGATGGCTTTGCGAGTGAGGTGGGAGTTATATATATCCATTAGAGAAGGGAGAGAGACACCAATGATCCTCTCAGCTGCTCTCACGATGCGCTGCAGAGTCTTGCAGCAGGACACGGTGCAGGCGCCGTACCACACGGTGATGCAGCTGGTCAGGATGTTCTCGATGGTGCCTCTGTAGAATGTGTGCATGATGGGGGCCAGGGCTCTTGCTCTCTTCAGTTTGCGGAGGAAGTACAGACGCTGTTGGGCTTTTTTGGCCAGTGATGCGGTGTTGTTGCTCCAGGACAGGTCTTCAGAGATGTGCACACCCAGAAACTTGGTGCTGCTCACCCTCTCCACTGCAGCACCGTTGATAGATAGTGGAGCATGCTGGGTGTGCGCTCTCCTGAAGTCCGCAACAATCTCCTTCGTCTTCTCCATGTTCAGACGGAGATTGTTGTCCTTGCACCACATGGCCAAGCGGCTCACCTCACTCCTGTAGATTGTCTCATCACCATTGTTGAGGAGACCCACCACAGTCGTGTCATCCGCAAACTTAATGAAGAGATTAGAGTTGGACATTGGTGTGCAGTCGTGGGTCGGCAGAGTGAAGAGGAGGGGCTCAGCACACATCCTTGGAGGGCCCCCGTGTTCAATGTGATGGTGCTGGAGGTTGTACACTACTTTTTTGTGATGCATTGTGGGATAATTTGAGTGCACTATATAGGGTGTAATAATCCTCACTAAGGATTCGGACAGCACTCCAAAATGGCATCCTCACGATACAGTGAGTAGGGAGCGATTTCGGACACAGGGAAAACTTCCGGCTTGATTACGTCAGCATTCGAAAGAGGGTGCGCGCTAGGGCTGTGCGATGTCCCCTTAATTGGCATCGACGATGTTTACAGTGCAAACATCGTGATGGACGATGATATCGTGGGCGGGGGGGGGGGGATTTTAATACTACGTTATTAAATATATTATTATTATTATTATTATTAAAAGTATTAGATACTCATCCGAGGCTTTGGCACGTAAAGGAAAAAAAAGCGCTAGGTGATGTGGAATATTTGGCCTTGACAACGGATATGTGGTCCAGCTGCAACATGATGCCCTATATGTCAGCTACCGTACATTATGTGGACCGAGAGTGGGCAATGCAGTCCAAATGCCTGCAGACGAGTTTCATGCCAGAGACACATTCAGCGGACAATTTAGAAGACGCATTGCGCGAGACACTTGCCGAATGGAAAATAGAGGAGAAAAAGATCGCCTGCAACAACGGGGCGAATATTGTCGCAGCCATTAGGCAATTGAAATGGCCGTGGTTAAGTTGTTTTGGGCACAATTTGAACCTGGCCATAACCAACTCGCTTGCGCAACAGAGGGCCAGTACAGACCGAGCGTTTGGAGTTTGCCGAGCAGTCAACACTGCGTTTGCGCACAGCTGGCTTCGGAGAAATGAGCTGCGCAAAGCGCAGGTGGAAATGAACCTCCCCGAGCACTCACTGATCATGGTAAGATATTAATCTGCTCTAACAATGAAAGACTATGAGAAACTATGAGAAGAAACTACACTTAAGCTATTACTCATTGTTTATTTACACCATATCAATTGAAGATGCGTTTCGGCCTTTAGTGCGCACTTGAACGCGCTAATTTTTCCAATTTATTAGTGTTTGAATTATTGCACCAGCTTTTAAAATCATGATTTAATATTGTTTTTTTTTAACTGTCTTTACATTTATCAGAATCACCTTCATTCTTCCATTTGGTTTGACATTATGGCTTAGAGTGGACCATTTTGAGTCTGAAAGTAGGCCTATTTACCAGATTAAAGTTATTTGACTTCTGCCGAAGTCTGCGCTTCACTGCCGTTTGATAAGGTGCAATATTTCCCGACTGTTAATAGTGGCTATTTGTTTGAACAACATGACAAATTTTACATTAAAAGTATAGTGTAGGCTAAAAAATGAAGTCGAAATTTATTATTAGTAGCATACTGTATTTGTGTAACCACGTTATGTTCACTAGCACGTCCCTGCACCATAGCCTACGTGAACAAGCGGTAATAGGATATTACTCATCTCATCTCATATTACTTTATAATGATTTATATAATTATGTATTTATATATGTTATATTTATATATTAAACAAAACTAACTAACTAAACTAACAAAAAACTAACTTTTTAGGTTAAATAGGCCAGATGATACCGTATATGCATGTTTATGACAGGAGGGGGCGTGGTATCACGATGGTGGCTCTCCATCGTGATGGATTGACCACCATCGTCGATGGACGATGGCATCGTCTATCGGCACAGCCCTAGTGCGCGCGTCTTTTGACAACGTTGGCAGATGTTGGTCACTTTGATTTCCGCTGTACGTTTTACTTCCGTCCTACGATGTCTCGCACAGGTTTCAACGAATCTCGTTTACAGCCATCGCTTTGACATATGGACTGATATATTACACAGCATGTTTCAAACACTCATAACTGGCTATAGCAGCGACAGAATAGAGATCAAAAATGCGTTCCTATATTTGATAAAATGCTTCGGATTATAATGTAGGCTGAAAGAAAATGTACTTTTATGTTGGGTCAAACATGTTTTTTAAAAAAAAAATTTAGTTCCAACACTAAAAAAAAAAAAATTTCTTTAGCTCATCTGGCCATAAGGTCAGTGAGCTGTTGCCATGGCGTAGCGTCCAGTGTCTGTCCAGCGTCCACAATTCAGTTAACTCGTATCTCCTCTGTCAGTTCTTCATGGGTTTCTGTTACGATTGTCTTGTTTGAAAGAACTCATAACTACACACAAGTTGGTTGTTGTCCTTTTTTTTTGCTAACGAGTTACTAATTAGGCCAAAGTAACGAGTTTTCCAGGCCTCTCACTTGAACTGTATCTCCTCTCTCTCCGATCCGATTTCAGTTCTGATCGATGTGTTTGTTTGTTTTGGGCTGATCTTCCCTTGAACACTGTGTGTGTGTGTGTGTGTGTGTGTGTGGGTTTTTTTTCCCCCCCCCCATTGTAAACATTTTGTTTACAGTTTTATTTATTTTCAGTTAAATTGTATCTCCACTCTCAGTTCTCAGTGGATTTCAGTTCTGATTTTCTTATTTGAACGAACTAGACCTTCTGCACAACACTTGGTCGTTGGTCGTTGTTTTGTCTATTTTTTTTTTTTTTTTTTTGCAAACAAACCTACTAATTAGGCCAACTTAACACATTTTCTGACTTTTCATTAGAGTTGTATCTCCTCTCGTGGTTTTCACCCAATTTCAGTTCTGATCAATGTTTTGGGTCGATCTTCCCTTGGGGAACAAAACTTTTTTTTTTTTTTTGTTTAATAAACAATTTGTTTGCAACTTTTTGTTTTTCATTTAAATCGTGTCTCCGCCATCCCTCAGTTCTCAATGGATTTTCAGTTCTGATTGTTTTAATTGAAATAACTAGTCCTTCTGCACAACACTTGGTCACTGTATTGTCAATTTTTAGCTAACAAATTAGTAATTAGGTCAACTTAACATGTTTTCTCCTGACTAGAATTGTGTCTCCTCTCTCATTTATCATGCGAATTCAGTTCTGATTGATTGTTTTGGGTCGATCCTCTCTCGGGGAGCAAAATCTAGTCCTTTTGTTGATTTTCCTGTTGTAAATAATTTGTCATGGAGGTCGGTCCTCTCTCACATTCACACGTTTCAGTTGTGTTTGATGTTTTGGTAGTTGTGATTATTTTGACGGCAGGCCAGATGAGCTACTACGTCCTTGACGTTCTGGTTTGAGCCAACATTATTATAATCCTTAAGCATGATTAATCCTGATTAATCAAACAGTGGCATGCTTTGTGAACCTAAAAATGTTTGTTTATTTATTTATTTATTTAGTGTGTGTGTGTGTGTGTGGTGTGGTGTGTTTAGGAGTGCACACTATCCTCCAGAAACCTCCAGCATCATGTTAATGGCCAAAATGGTTGCTGTTGTCAAGCAGGTATTTGTCTTTCTCTTGTTTACTACTTTACTTTTCTAAAAGCTAAGCGAGAGTAATATCTCTGATTGTGGTACTTGCACTGTGGTGTTCCCTGAGTATTTGGACAAGGGGTTTTTGGCTGTGAGCTGAGAATGGATTTTGCTAGATGATTTAATCCATTTGCTTCCTAATTAAGTTTTTCCTTCTGTACTTGTTTTGGCTGATGTTCTTCCTGTGCCTCTGTAAGGCTCAAGACAAGGGCCGCTGGCAGAGGCTGTTTTCCCACTTTTGCAGCCGTGCAGCCAACGAGCAGGAGGAAATGGCACACAAACTGCTTGGAGAGAAGTTCCAGGTATAAATAAACAGGCTGTTAACATTCGTGTGTGTGTGTGTGTGTGTATGTGTGTGTATCTGCCTTTTAACATTCTTTTATTTTTTGACCCCTCAGGGCCAGCTGGCTTTGCTGCATAACCTGTTTACTACAGCACTCTATGATGATCATCTCAGTCAGGTCAGTGTGTGGGTGTTTTTTTTTTTTTTTTAAATATATAAATAAATCCATCCATCCCTTTCCATGCCAAATAGCACTAGTCTCAGTTTCAGTAGCTCTCAGCCTCTCCCCTATTACGTAGCTCGGGTTACAGTGGGGAGCTCATCCTCTGGTAATGATGGTCTTTGGTATGATCCGACCCCCAGTTGAACTCTCAATCTCCTGGTCGAGAGGTGGGCACACCAACTCGGCCAACTCGTGGTATAGGATGGCTGTTATACCCCCACTCCGAGGGGGGGGTATAATACTGGTTTACCTCTGTCCGTCTGTACGAAACACTTTTTTTTTTTTCTCAGCAACCACAAATCATAGCTAAGTGGTACCAAACTTCAGCTTGGGGTTCTATACCATGTGTACCGTTTTCAGGTCTGTCGCACATCGACTTCTTCCTGTTTACCGACTGAACGTATTTACGAAACCTGTAGCGTGGCTTTACAAAATTTTCATAACTTTTTTTTTTTTTTCTCAGCAACTACAAATTACAACTGCTTAATATTTGGTACTGAGCTTCAGCTTGGGATTCGATACCGTATTTATCGTTTTCAGGTCGGTCCCACATCGACTCCCTGCTTACCAACTGAATGTATTTACGAAACGTATAGGGTGGATTTTGACACTATTTCAAGAAGCAAAATGCTATTTGAGTGCCAGTTTACCAGGATGCTGTTTGAAATCCCTGGGTAGAGACACTGCTCTTTACTTACATGTTTCAGGGTTCATTATTTGTTGAAGTCAACATTCATAATAAGTGTCCTATTCCTTCGATCGCTTGCATTCTGATATAAACGGGAGCGGGGGGGGATACGCAAGTGAGCAGTAGCTCACAGTTGATCTTGTTCACATCCGTAGATATCCAGCTTGTATTCGAATGTAGAGAATCTCCTTTTCGGTGGCTAACGAACATGTTTACAAATTACAGCAAAGAACTCGCACTTGCTTTGAGTGCAAACAGCATCATGGAGACATGCATAAAAACTGTTTAAAGGAAGCATTTATTTATGACCGTGGATAAAGGACTGTCTAGTCCTTGATCATGGATGAGATCTCATTCATTCTCATTATCTCTAGCCGCTTTATCCTGTTCTACAGGGTCGCAGGCAAGCTGGAGCCTATCCCAGCTGACTACGGGCGAAAGGCGGGGTACACCCTGGACAAGTCGCCAGGTCATCACAGGGCTGACACATAGACACAGAACCATTCACATTCACACCTACGGTCAATTTAGAGTCACCAGTTAACCTAACCTGCATGTCTTTGGACTGTGGGGGAAACCGGAGCACCCGGAGGAAACCCACGCGGACACGGGGAGAACATGCAAACTCCACACAGAAAGGCCCTCGCCGGCCACGGGGCTCGAACCCGGACCTTCTTGCTGTGAGGCGACCGCGCTAACCACTGCACCACCGTGCCACCCATGGATAAGATATAATTTAAAAACATAACAAACTATCTGAAATAATTAATATAATTTGGAAAATATCTGATGTGTCCTTTTATTTTTATTTTTTTGGGGAGCAAATTTGAAGGGGGGGTGTTTTTTTTTTTTTTTTTTTTAAAAAGTGGTTTCAATTAAACACCATTTTAAAATGAAAGCCTGTGACATAACATGGTGAATATGAAAGCCAGTGGCATTAATAACACTGTAATGAATGTAAAAGCCTGTAATGTAAATAACAGCGTGATGAATATGAAATAATGACATAACGATTATAAAAGGATGTGACATTTAATAACAGTTTAACACAAAGCCTGTAACAGTTGTAAAGGGATGACACGTTAATAACAGGGGAAACTATGGCCTAATGGTAAGGGAAGCAGCTTTGGGACCAAAAGGTTGCTGGTTCAATTCCCTGGACCAGCAAGAATGGCTGAAGTGCCCTTGGGCAAGGCGTCTAACCCCCAACTGCTCCCCAGGCTGCTCTGGCTATGTTGTACGTCGCTCTGGATAAGAGCGTCTGCTAAATGCCATTAATGTAATGTAACAGCATAATAAAAATATGAAAGCTTATAACGTTTAACGGTGTACCAGCGTAACTCTTGTAAAAGGATGCAACATGAATAAGTGGATCTTTTCTAAAATATTAATACCAGTGGAACGAACATAAAGGCTGTAAGTGTAATAACATTAATAACCTGAAGAATTAAGTGTGCATTGATGATGATTTAATGAACATTTAATTAATTAGTCCTCTGCTTTGCAGTGGTTCACTCAAGAAGGCTTTCGCTCTCTTTTCGCACTCGTCGGGACCAACGGCCAGGGCATCGGCACCAGGTTAGAACCATGTTATTATCCTCTAGTTCTCAATTGAGAAGCAAATAAAATTCCTATCAGGTGATTTATCAAACACACATTGGCCACCCAGATCCTGGAAATCTTTATTCCGGATTTGGAGTGTGATGACATGACCTACTGTTATAAGGATATATGGAAAATAGCAGTGTTGGTTATACCGTGGTGATGTAAATGATGCCATTATGCACAAACACGCACCCCACGAACCATGCGATAAGATTTACATTTAAAAGGAATTCAGCGAGGATGACTTTCCTTACACCTTAATGATGTACAAGCTTTAAGAAAAAGGCAAATCTTTTATTTTTATTGTATGATTTATGTACACCAATAATATTCATGTTATCAAAAGATTTATTTGAAATGGATGTATTTCATAAAACGTATTAATTACCAATAATCCTAATGATGCCATTGCACCTCTTCAGATGAGATTAAATTTCACTAGGAAGAAGAATCTCTGCACGTTGTTTGCGCCATGGTTCATAGAATTCTGTCAGTATATCATTTTCCCTGGGAGCTTGTTAGAAGCAAAAAGGAAATTAATTAATATAAAGAGCATGATCCTCCAGGCTGATTTAAATGTAGAAATATTTTATTACAAACAGTATTCTGAGGGGGGAAAAGATCCCGTCCAAGCAGAGTGCTAAGAGAGAAATAAAACACTTGGGGTCATGCTGTTCTAGGAAAATAATCAGTGATAAGGTGGTTACAAGTCCAGCTTCTACTATAACAGCACTTCTAGAAGTCCTCTTTTTATAAAAGAAATATGGCAAAGATTTTTATTTTATTTATTTATTTATGTGATGCATTTTATCCATTTTATAGTTCCATGTAATGTTGTGGAATGTCCATAAACACTTATGGATCACTTGTAGTAATTCCCTCACAAGCTGCTCTTTTTTTTTTTTTTTTTTTTTTAAATTTCCCCATCACAGCTAATTCGAGGGGGGAAAAAAAGGTCGTTTTTAATGTTATCAAGAAATGACAGCCCTCTGTCTTGCAGACTTTCCAATCTGGGAAAACCTGTAGCTTTAGCTCTGACTGTTAGAAAGCACTGGCCCCGGAGGTTCCTTCCATTAATGCTAAATAAACATCTCTCAGAAAATGTCCCCATATCAACAGTTACACTTTTTTTTTTTTTTTTAAATCATAAATAATACTTCTGTTTATGTGGCACAACCTTCATATACATCCAGGGTTCTAACTAGACCAAAGTATCAGCATAGTGGGACCAGTCATAACGGTCCGGGGTCTGGGGCCCGCTTAAGGCCCTCAAAACCTCAAGGGTTCTACATGCTCAGAGATGCATTCTAGTGCATTTCCTGGCATTTGCAGGCCTCCCTGAAAGTTGCTCTTTTTTTTGGTAATATTAATGAGACTGATTTTTATTTTTGCCAAAAGTTGCTGTGATTTTTTTTTTTTTTTTTTTTTTTTTTTTGATTGAAGACTTATTCAACTTTGTTATAATAATCAATTAAATTTATATAGCGCCTTTCTCATACCCAAGGTTGCTTAACAATTCTAAGGAAAGGGGGAGAAAAAAAAAAAGTCCACCAAAAGGTGGTCAGGATGTCATTCCAATGGTGTAGCAGCCATAGTCCCACCAAAAGGCGCACAAAAATAATTCCCGCACAGCCGCCGCACCACCACTGGGCAACATCATTCAGAACACCGTGCCATGGATCCACAAAACGAGCACAGAACCACCGTCACGCGGCGTGCTGGTATGTCCCAAACCACCTGCATAGCCGCTGTGACGCCACCAGGCAACATCGCTCAGAACACTGTACCAAGCACAAAAGCACCGCCACACAGAGCGCTGGACAACCCTGATATTAAAAGAGCAATGAGCTCACTGCAGTCCATAGTGAGGAGCACAGCTAATCACCCATGGTGAACCAAGGCCTGGAAGAAACCGATGCCCAAAACTGGGTCTGGTGCTGCACCACAACCAGCAGACAAAAACGCTCAAGCAAAGCTCTGCACTGGGTGTTTACATGGATGGGGAGTGGAGTATGTCCAGATGTAGAACATTCCCATAGCGGCGTGCTGTCACCACTGTATGGGGATAAGAGAAAATTAAACAAAAGACCACATTTTCAAGATGGACAAGTCTTTTTATTCGTGTATTAGTGTAGCGGCAACTTTTTTTTTTTAAATAACAGGCATGCCGGCAATATTGTAGGCGTAGCGATAAGGAAACCTTGTGTATCGTCCTGATCCGCTGAAAAGGCCTAGTTAGAACCCTGACATCCTTGTGTAGCTTACATTTCCTATCAACCTGGAATTTGTTTTGCAGATGAACAGATTTCATAGCTGCTTTTACAGAAGATTCGCACCAATCAGAATCGAGAGATTTACTGCAGGATAATGAAAAATGAAATTCAATAACTTATTGAACAACTATTCAACAGTCTTTTTTTTGTTGGGGTGGGTTATTTATTTATTTATTTATTTATGGCCAGTGTGCCCTCCCTGTTGGTATGGTGAATGACCGAGGACCTATTTTAACACTTTTTTTTTCCGCCATAATCAGCATCATTGATTTGGAATTATGATTTTAAAATTTTGGTTGTATCTACTATAGAAGTATCCAGCTATAAGGAAGCCAATGAAAACTGAGCATTTTCTTTCGCCATGGTATAGTGTGATGTAGAAGACACGGTTGACATCTCTAATTGCTGGCTGTTGTTGTTCATTCAGTTCCCTCAGCCAGTGGGTTCATGCGTGTGATGCACTGGAGCTTCCTCACCAGCAGAGGGAGCAGCTAGATGCCTTTATTGACCAGTTATACAAGGACATCGATAAAGGTCACTTTTCCTTCAAACTACAATGAACACACGTACACACACACCACTGTGCTGTAAATGTGAAGGGAGCGAAGGACTGCCTACTTGTGATTCCCATATTATGTTTGAAATATATGTATTGATCTAGTGAAATGTGAAATAGGTTTGATGGCTGAAGGGTTTTCCACAGACTGTCATTTCTTCTTGCTCATCTTGCAGAAACGGGCGACTTCCTCAACTGTGAAGGATCCGGTCTCTTCCTTCTGCAGAGCTCATGTGAGAATAATGCTGAACATTTTGGCAATTTTTTTTTTTGTCTAGTTATCTTACACAAACATTGTTATTGTAAGCATAAAGACATTGAAAGGTCACTTCCAGTCATGTGCTTTATCGTCAAGGTAACCACAGCTGCATACCGAACGCAGAGGCGTCTTTCCCCGACAACAACTTCCTGCTTCACCTGAGCGCCCTGAGTGACATCAGCCCTGGCGAGGTCAGAGTGGGGGTGGCTTAACATGGGATATACACCACCCAGAGTGGTGTGGCGTTCATTTGCAAAAGCTTTGGTTGTCAGGATGAGGTTGTCCAACAAAACTGAAGAGGCTTACTTCAGTGTTTGTTGTGCCAGATGTAATGCGGAGTGGATATTTTTCTTACAGATATCCTATTTTTGTGCACAAGTTTTCTATGAAATTAGGACTGAATTGCGTCAAGAACATTTTGTTTTATTAAAAGCTCACATTACTGTAGCTCCTTTTTCCGAGTGGATGTCTGTGAAGGATGACTCATCTGCATTTTGAATTACTGACTTTTATTTATTAATATATTTGTACATCAGTAGCTGAAATCCTTGCCAAAAACTATTATTAATATAAAAGCTTATTCGAGTGTCAAGGAAACCATCGATATAAATGACTGGGTAAATTATTAATGAATGTTTTGTTTCTGTTCTTGCTCCTAGACACTTGTGGGTGGAAATTGTTCTTGATAAATGTTATATATGTGAGGTGTCACTTGGAGGTTCTGAGTAAGATGGTGCATGTAGCCATGATTCACACGACTCATTCATACATTTAATCATATGCGTAGTCATTGGGAAATTTCTATTTAGTGTGTGTATATATAGTAACAAGTATTGAGGACAAATTTCACAGCTTTCCGATGTTTTTCTGCTTTTTCTCTTCTGTTGACCTGTTGTGCTTCAGGTGTGTGCATGAAGTCATGTGGTACGTCTGTGGTTATTGGTCACAGCAAATGAAGGGGATAGTCTGGTTGCCTGGATGCAAATGTTCTTGAGTCTAGGTGCATTATGAAATGAATTGATTGGAGTTTTAAGACCAAAAGTGCCAAAAATTGAACACTGGGGGAATCAATTTACAGTGGCTAGCGAACAATAGACAATGCATGTATGGTACCAATAAAAAGTTTGGACACCTACTCATTCATAGGGTTTTCTGTGTTCTGGCTATTTTCTACATTTGTAGAATACATACTAAAGACGTGAAAACTCTGAAATAACATGGAACATGTATAGAATTATGTGGTAAACAACAACAAAGTGTTAAACAAAATGTTTTCATATTTTAGATTCTTCAAAGTAGCCACCCGTTTACCTTGATGACTGCTTTGCACACTATTGGCATTGTCTGTCTTAACCAGCTTCATGAGGTAGTCACCTGGAATGTTTTCAATTAAAAAGTGTGCCTTGTGTAGCGAGACTGCAAGTATCTGGAAACACAGACACTGAGCCAGGGATTCAGGTGCCAGAAAAAAAGTTATCTTTATTTAATTAAGCGTTGGGGAATTATGGGGCTGTGAGGTGGCATGGTGCAGGCATGTGGAGGGTGAGAGCTGGCACTTGGCGAAGGCCGCAGAGAGCCCCAAAGGAACGTGTGAGCGGCTTCAATCCTTTGCAGAAGTGGGTGGGAATTCCCGGGGTGCTCGGCTTGGTGCTTGGGTGCAGTGGACTTCTTTGTCATTGGTGGCAAAACTGCCGGGGGGTGGCAGGAGCTGAAGAGCTGTGCCAAAACTCAACTGACTCACGTGGATGGTGGCGGCACCTTGTATTCTCCTGTGAGCAGCTGGAGGGTGAAGACAGGTGCCACTTAAGAGTCAGCTGAAGCTGATTTAATGGCTCTGCTCCATTGACACGAGCCACTTGGCTCTTCCAAACAATGGTGCTGAAAAGGCACTACTCATTCAGCACTCGTGGCACAGGGAGGTGAGGAGCAAAGCAGTGGTGCCTTCTCACCCCCCCAAAAAAAAAAAAACTTTGAGCCGATTCCACAGTCTGTCTTATTGGAGAGCTTGTGTCTTCTTAAGAGGCTGTTGGCATTCCTGTGCTGTGCCCTTGCTCTATTTCGTATCCTAAAAGAGAAGTCCTGCAGAGATAGAAAGCATTGGAGTTCTTTGTACATCCTTTGTACATGTGGAGTGCTTTGTACATCCACTGTAGTGGGATACAAGTTACTAAGGTGAATTGACAACCAACCAGGTAGTAACTCTGTTCTTCTATTGTCTATTTGATTGCTGGGGCTTCTCTTTCAATAGTTGCGTAGTGCCTTTCAGCAGGGGTTAGTTTCCTTCTCGTATACAGCACAGGATGTTCCTCACCCTCTGAGACCTGTGACAGCATGGTGCTTAGGCCTGTCTTGGAGGCATTGGTCTATACGATAAACAGAAGGTTGTAATTGTGGTTCTGGAGGACTGACGCACTGATGAGGGCCTTATTCAGGGCCGTGAATGCCTGCTCTGCTTTGGGTGTCCACTTTTGTCTTCTCTGGGTGTCCCTTTTTGGTGAGGTTTGAGAGGGGAGAGGCCTGAGAAGTGAAGTTGGGTACAAAGTGCCAGTAGTACCTGGCTAACCCCAGAAAGGCATGTACCTGGCATTTTGATGTTGGCTGGGGTCACCATGAACTGACTCAATCTTCTTTTCTTGGGGCTTCAGTAAACCCCAGCCAATTCGGCAGCCAAGGTACTGTGTCTTGGTCAGTCTAAGGTTCACTTGTGGGGGTTTGCAGTGAGCCCAGCCTTCCTGAGTGTATTCAGTACCTCCCTTAGGTGCAATAGGTGGTTGACACCAGTGGATGAGTGGACCACGATGTCCTCCAGGTAGGCAGCGGCGAAGGTGTGATGGGGCCGTAGCATGATATCCATTAACCTCTGGAATATCATGGGCCCCATGGAGACCGAAGAGGAGGATCCTGTACTGCCAGTGTCTGCAGGTCATGCTGAAAGTGGTTTTTGGTTTTGCATTCAGCGCTAGGGCCACTTGCCAATATCCCTTTCTGAGGTTGAGCATGGATATGAACTGGGCCCTCCCAAGCCATTCAATGAGGTTGTCGTCCATTCTGGGCAGGAGGTAACAGTCGAACTGAACTATCTGATTTCAACAGTGGGAGTCATTGCAGATTCTGAGTGAACTGTCTTGGGCACTATGATTAGGCTGCACCAGGGGTTGGGGAACTCTTCAATGTTGCCCTCTTCCAGCATGCATGTTACCTCCTCTTCAAAAGCCTTCTGACGGGCCTCTGAGATGCAGTATGGTCATTGTCTGACTAAGTCTGGGTGAGGTTTTCATCCCCTCTTAGATCAGGTGGGCCTGCCCTGGTCCTGCTGAAAAGATGTCCTGAAATTGTTCGACCACCTCACTGAGATCTTGGCATTGAGCTGCTTGTGAGGTCTTCTCCTTGTTGGACCAAAGTATGCCATGGTGGACCTGCAGGAATGGAGGCAAATGCTGATAGGGTGGGAGGGGTTCGATACAACATTTTAGCAGGTTAATATGGTAGAGTTGAATTTTTTTTTTCTTTCTTTCCTCTTCTTACTGGGCTGTTGCAGGAAGTAGTTGACCAGACCCCCACACACACCACAATGGTGTATGGCCCCTGCCAACAGTTGAGAAACTTGCAGCTGGTGGTCAGGAGCAGTAGGAGCACACAGTCCGCTGGCTGGAACTACCGGGGCTGGGCTCACTTTGTCTATGTAAGACCGCATCTCCTGCACATACTTGATGATTGAGCAGAAGGGTGATGGCTGTTCCTCCAGGCCTCCTTTGCTGTATTGATGTCTCGGGTCCTTCTCTCAAACAGCAGCTCAAAGGGGGTGAACCTGTGGAAGCTTGTGGCATCTCCCTGACAGTAAAGAGAATGTAGAAGAGAAGGCGGTCCCAATTCTATCCCTCCTTGTTGACTGCTTGCTGCAGCAGCCTCTTCAAGGTCTGATTAAAACACTCGATGAGCCCATCTGTCTGGGGCTGGTATACAGAGGTCCGCACCTACTTCACCTGCAGAAGTTGGCAAACATCCTTCATTAGTTGAGACATAAAAGGTGTACCTTGGTCTGTGAGCAGGTCCTTGGGCAGGCCAACTCTGGAAAACAGCAGAACCAACTCCCTGGCATTGTTTTTGGATGTTGCTTTCCACAGGAGGGGACTGCCTCAGGGTTGTGTGTGGCATAGTCTATGAAGACCAGGATGGCTCGGTGCTCGGCATGGTGCTCAGATGTAGCAGACTTCCTCTTCTTCGTTGTTGGCAAAACTGCCTGAGAGAGTGTGGCACGAGCTGCAGAGCTGTGCCAAAACTCAACTGATTCACGTGGATGGTGGCAGTGCCTTCTTATATTCTCCTGTGAGCAGCTGGAGGGTGAAGAGAGGCGCCACTTAACAAGCGCCGGCTGTAGCTGTTTTAGCGGCTCTGCCACGCGCCGCTTGGCTCTTCCAAATGGTGGTGCTGAAAGGGTGTTGATCATTCAGCAGCCACTGCGTGGGGAAATGAGGAGGGACGTAGAGGGCATATGAGGCACCAGTGTCACACTTTGTTAGTGCAATTTCTTGCCGCCTTAATGCGTTGGAGATCAAATGGTAAATAATGAATAATAAACCTACAGTAAATAGTCCTGTTTGACAACTGTAGTAATCCATGTTATGTCAAGAACCGCTCAACGAAGTGAAAGAAACGATAGTCCATCATGACTTTTAAGATCTGAAGAGTTGTGTGGTTTTTTTTTTTTTTCCTTTGCTCTCCCCCTTCCCTGCATCTTCCACCTTACATGAGACAAACCGTACATTCAGCATGAGTCAGATCAGATCCGAGCCAAATAAATGTATCTGTTTGCTTAGCTTATTACTGGACCGTTACTGAAGGCTGTGGAAATCTCTTTCTGGCTACTCCTCACCGGAGTTAACTTTGACGTTAGTTCTAAAGCTAGTTGGTAATTCACTCAAACTTTTTTTTTTTGTTTGTTTTATTTTGTTTTTCATGAAAGCCTTTTTCTGTACTCTGTAGGAAATCTGTATCAGCTACTTGGACTGTTGCCAACGAGACAGGAGTCGTCATAGCCGGCATAAGATCCTGAGGTAATGAAGGCTACAACTTGTTTAAGAATTCATACATCCCTTCAGAAGGGATCAATTCCAAGGCTTATTTTTTTTCTCCCCGAGTTAGTGAGCGCACAGAAAAAAGGATTAATGCTGGACCTTTTACACTTTATTGATGACCTGCCTGTTCATTGATTGTTTATGTGATGGAGCAAAATAAATAAGGCAGGTTTACTTGGAAATTCCATTTTATTTAAGGCATATTCCGGCTTCCCCCTGTGAGACGTCTTGCGTCAACTTCAATTGCTGCTGCTGACGTCTCCAGCTGTGGGGCTCAAGCAAAAGCTGACTGCTTTATTACTGATGCTTCATGTGTTTGCAGGTTTTGTGAGACCTTCAGAAAATAGGAAGTTGCACTTAGTTAAAAATGCATTTGGGCTTGTGTGATGTTTCTTAATCGAATAAACTGTGTAGCAATAGATACTAAAAGCATCAGTTCACTTTACTATGTGCTCATTTAGCACCTGAATGAGTGGAACCAGTGTCTCCAGGGTGGATAAATTATAAATTAATTAGCATTGTTCTCATAAAAGATGGATTCTTAGTCTGGCTTGAGCATTTTTCTCTCGATAACCACAAGGTGGCCGTTACTTGTAGCAGGAGAGTTATAAGACAGCTTTTTTTGTTTCTTGCTCATTTAGTTTTTATTAAAAATCCTTCTATCAATCTCGGTAGCCTCAGTAGATGCATGCTGTGCAGCAGGTGGTGGGATTCAGAACGAATAGCAAACAGTATATTTACAGCATTGAGGAAGAACATTACATTATAGACACGTGACCATTACACCCATGCATGTTTGTTTAATATCCCATTCCAGATTTAGTCCTATTTTTGCTGTTATAATATCCTCCAGTCTTCTGGGAAAGCTTTCCGCTAGATTTTGGAGCATGGCTGTAGGGAATTATGCTCATTCAGCCACAACAGCATTAGTGAGGCCAGGCCCTGATGTTGGGTGAGGAGGTCTGGGGTGCCGTCAGTGTTCCAGTTCATCCTAAAGGTGTTCATTGGGGTTGAGGTCTGGGCTCAGTGCAAGACACTCGACTTCTGCCACTTCATTCTTTGCAGACTGTTTTTATGGAGCTGTCTTTATGTGCGGGGCATTGTCATTATGTTGGAACAGGTTTGGACCTCTTGGTTCCGGTGAAGTGAAATTGCAATATGACGGCATGTACAATTGTTTTGCTTCCAGCTTTGTGGCAGCAGGCTCATGGTCCGATGGTTAGGTGTCCACAAACACAAAAAGGTCTGATGGTTAGGTGTCCACAAACATTTGGCTATACAGTGTACTTTTTTGGGGTTTATTCTCCTTTTTCTGAACCTATTTCTCTGCCATGCAACTATGAATTTAAGAAAATGAACAGTTCGGACACAAAATCTGCTTGTCCTAGGTGCTAAAGCTACTGATGTTTTTACCAAGTGATCCCCTTTGATCTTTGGCAGATCACAAGTTCAAATCCAGGGGATGCCACAACCACCAACTGTGGCCCCAAAATTGAGCTAGTTTGGAAAAATCACCAGTGATGTTTGGGTGTGAAGGACAGCATTCCTCTCTGTCGTTTACGCTACGTTCACACTGCAAGGCTTAATGCTCAATTCCGATTTTTTTTGTGAAATCCGATTTTTTTTTTTTTTTTTTGTGAGGTCGTTCACATTAACAAATATATGCGACTTGTATGTGATCCTCAGTATGAATGAAAAGCGACCTAAAAGTGTTTCGCATGCGCATTGCAGGATACGACGACGTCACACGCAGTGAGCATGGCCAGTGTTTACGGAAGTAAAACCGCCCGGTTGCGGTATGACCCATCCAATCTAGCTTGAATAGCTGTATCCCCCCCAAATGGAAATCAGCTCCCTAACCTCTGCGTCCTTCCATTGAGAAGATTCAGAACCTTCACAGCCCGAAGCGTCCCTCGCATTGATGTCATGCGCAGGGGCGCAGATACGTTTTTTGAACTGGGGGGGACAAAAAACTGGGGGGGACAAAGCTGCCAGCAAACCAACCCCAACCCCGATATGCCTGTCAAACTTGTTGTGGGTTACCATAGCAACTAAGCTCGAGCTCGCAACCTGTGCAGTCTGCGCAGCTCAACCAACCGAATATCAGTCTTTGTTTTGTTTTATGTGAGTTGTTGCAACTATGTATACACTGCTGTGCACCTCAATAAACCGAATGGTAATTTGTCTTTTTGATTTTTCCGTGAGGTTTGCCTTATGCAAAGAAAGACAGCATAGACGTTTTTTCCTCCCTATAAGTGGGGGGGACCGAACGAAGTGAATTTACATCTGGGTGGGACGAATCCCACCCGTCCCACCCTCTATCTGCGCCCGTGATTATGAGCCATGTTGTTGTAACTTTTTTTGAGAGACCCGCCGCCTACTTCAGCACAGAATAGTGACGTTTGTGGCTTGTTGATGACGTGTAAGTCTGATGAATGCGACCTGGCGGTTCAGACTGAAGTCGCATATGAAAAGAGCGGATAGGAATCGGAATTAGGACCACATATCCAAACGGCCTGGGTCGGATTTGAAAAAATCGGATCTGTGTCGTTCATATTGTCAATAAAAGATTGGATACAGGTCACACATGGGCGAAAAGATCGGATTTGAGTCACTTCAGCCTGCAGTGTGAACGTAGCCTTAGAGTAACACTAGGCAATCATTGGCATCTGTCTTGTACGAGGGGAAGTCAAAAAGTTCTAAGACTGATGTTATTTCAAAAGGTGTGAAAGACATCCCCCAGAATTCTACAAAGAAGGAATTCTCCGATGGAAAAACCACTTGCAGAAGTGTTTAGACTTAAATGGAGGATATGTACAGAAATAGCTTTTGTTATTTTCATTAATAAAGATTTTTTTTCAATTTGTCATAACTTTTTGACTTACCCTCGTATAAGGAGGAGGGAAGTTGGCTGCGCTGTGACTGTGCATGAGCATCAGGTTTTGAGATGTGGAGATGGAGGAAGTATGTGCGAGTCCTCATCCTTTTTAGTTGGTCACAGTCATACAATAGAGAAGAACTAGCTAGTGGGTGGGAATTCAGTAAAATTTGTTTGAATCATGGGTAACAATTAAAAAGGGGATTTTAAAAAATGTTGGTGGTCTCAGTACATGTCCTGGTTAAAACCATGGCTAGACTAATCGCACGTTTTCAGTATTGGACTCGCACAAAAATGGTCCACATATGTGGGGTGGGTGGGTGTTTTATATACTACTGAGAACCAAATGTCCCTGCAGGGATCATAAAATCTGACAATTTCGACCTTGTGGGGACATTCGGATGGTCCCCACAAGGTCGAAATTGTCAGATTTTACTACCCCTGCAGGGACATTTGGATGGTCCCCACAAGGAAATTGCTTGGGAGTGTTTTTTTTTTTTTTTTTTGTTTAAACAAAAATTGGGAAAAAAAAGAGCCAAAAGTTTCCTTTTCATTACTGAGGTTAGGTTTAGGTACAGGCACAGCATTAATTAACTGCAATAATAATGTAATTGGAAGGTCCTCATGAGAATAGTATACATACATACATGCATACATACAGTGCCTTGAAAAAATATTCATACCCCTTGAACTTTTTCACATTTTTCCACCTTACAACTACGAACTTAAGTTTTTTTTTTTTTAATTGAGATTTTATGTGATAGACCAACACAGAGTAGCACATAATTGTGAAGTGAAGCGAAAATGATAAATGGTCTTCAAAATTTTAGACAAATAAAAATCTGAAAAATGTGGTGTGCATTAGTATTCAGCCCCCTGTACTCTGATACCTCTAAATACAATCCAGTGCAATCAATTGCCTTCAGAAGTCATCTAATTAGTTAATAGAGTCCTACTGTGTGTAATTTACTCTCAGCATAAATACACTTGTTCTGTGAAGGCCTCAGTGGTTTGTTAGAGAACACTGAAAACAAACAGCATCATGAAGACCAAAGAACTCACCAGACAGGTCAGGGATAAAGTTCTGGAGAAGCTTAAAGTGGGGTTAGGTTATAAAAAAAAAAAATATATATATATATATATATATATATATATATCCATCCCAAGCTCTGAATATCTCAAGAAGCACTGTTCAATCCATCATTCAAAAATGGAAAAAGTATGGCACAACTGCAAACCTACCAAGACATGGCTGTCTACCTAAACTGACAGAGCGAGCAAGGAGAGCACTGGTCAGAGAAGCAGCCAAGAGGCCCATGATCACTCTGGAGGAGCTGCAGAAATCCACAGCTCAGGTGGGAGAATCTGTGCACAGGACAACTATAAGTCGTACACTCCACAAATCTGGCCTTTTTGAAAGAGTGGCAAGAAGAAAGCCATTGTTGAAAGACAGGCATAAGAAGTCCCGTTTGCAGTTTGCCAGAAGCCATGTAGGGAACACAGCAAACATGTGGAAGAAGGTGCTTTGGTCAGATGAGACCAAGGTTGAACTTTTTGGCCTAAATGCAAAGTGCTATATGTGGCGGAAAACTAACACTGCTCATCACCCTGCACACACCATCCCCATTGTGAAACATGGTGGTGGCAGCGTCATGCTATGGGGATGCTTTTCTTCAGCAGGGACAGGGAAGCTGGTTAGAGTTGATGGGAAGATGGATGGAGCTAAATACAGGGCAATCCTGGAAGAAAACCTGTTGGAGGCTGCAAAAGACTTGAGACTGGGAAGGAGATTCACCTTCCAGCAAGACAATGACCCTAAACATACAGCCAGAGCTACAATGGAATGGTTTAGATCAAAGAATATTCATGTGTTAGAATGGCCCAATCAAAGTCCAGACCTAAATCCCATTGAGCATCTGTGGCAAGACTTGACAATTGCTGTTCACAGATGCTCTCCATCCAATCTGGCTGAGCTTGAGCTATTTTGCAAAGAAGAATGGGCAGAAATTTCAGTGTCTAGATGTGCAAAGCTGGTAGAGACGTACCACAAAAGACTTGCAGCTGTAATTGCAGCAAAAGGTGGCTCGACAAAGTATTGACGTAGGGGGCTGAATACTAATGCACATCACATTTTTCAGATTTTTATTTGTTTGAAATTTTGAAGACCATTTATCATTTTCGTTTCACTTCACAATTATGTGCTACTCTGTGTTGGTCTATCACATAAAATCTCAATAAAAAAAACCTTAAGTTCGTGGTTGTAAGGTGGAAAAATGTGAAAAAGTTCAAAGGGTATGAATACTTTTTCAAGGCACTGTGTGTAATGTTTTTATTTATATATAATGAGTCCACTGTTTTCAGGGTAATATTGGTCTTCTTTTTTTACTGACCGTATCAGATTAGTGCATCTCTAGTAAAACCTTGCATTTTTCCAAGAATCTCAAAGTCCACCTCCTTATGGCTAAATTATTAAGAAAACAACTGTTTTTAAAAAAAAAAAAGTGTATAAGGATGCATGCAGAACTCCTGAAAATGCTACGAAAATGTTGTCTTCTTGCATCACTCTTTCAGAGAGAACTACCTGTTTGTGTGCTCGTGCCAGAAGTGCATATCCCAGATGGATGATGCGGACGTCACCTCAGAGGACGATGATGAGGGGGAAGGAGAGACAGAAGGGGATGAAATTGAGGATGAGATGACGGACGTGTGATGACGATCGGGTTTTGGGTTTCACCATTTCCCCCCATTTCAGCCCTGTCTTCTTGTGGACATTTACATTTTCATATCATCATAATGAAAAATACCGGGGTTACAATAGCTCTGTTCATGCAATAGGAGAGTAACCTCTGGGTTATGCAAAGTAGTGTTTTTTTTGGGTCTCACTTCTACACCTTTTAATTCCCATCAAGTAAATGGTGCCAAGAATGCTTCCATTTCCATTTTTTCACACTCCTCTTCCACCTTGATAAAAAAAATAGAATTCTAACATTTCATCTATGCATTGATACTGATGCTCTAACACAGCATGAAGTCTTTCAGAGACAAAATAATCTGTGTTTTATCAGCGTTTCTGGACTGTAGACACAACAGCCAGCCATGTGATGTCTTCACCAATCTTTGAGTTTACTTGGCTCAAAAAATAGTGTCTGATTTTGTTCTGAGCAGCGAGAGCATGCTTAAACTCTCAAATTGTCAGCTACTCCAGCCTTATATTCTTCAAACTCGCAACTACAGTGCCCTCCAGTAATATTGGCACCCTTCACAAAAATGAGCTAAACTGGTTGTATTTAAAAAAAAAAAAGAACCTTGCCCACAGCAATTTAAAATTTTCACTTATTAATAGTTCATCTTATTGTATCTTTGTTCTGATAGTAAGGAATATTTTTAATAAATGCAAACCTATTATCACTCCCCCCCCCCCCCCCCCCCCCCCTTCACTTCATCTCCATCACCAAGGAACTTTGACCAGGTTATGTTTCCCTGGGGTGTAAAATACTATGTTGCACACAAACTTCTTAACTCGTCTCCCCTTAAAGTGCCATTCCACCATTGGATGTATTCTTTGGCATAAAATACAATATATTTTGACAACATATATAAATGGTATCACTAGATAGAGAAATCTTTTAGCTTCAAAATGATATATCAAACATAATTTTTTGACAACGACAAGTATATTAATTTTGCGACCAAAGTCACCTACCCTTTTAATTTCCGTGCGTGATGTCATCGGCAGGTTCCCCTTCTTGTGTACCACGTGACGTGGCACATATTATCAGCAATGGCGGATAGAACGCGATAAAAATAATACCAATAAATCTAGCTAATACCAATAAATCTAGCTAACTGAAAGATTAACTCAAAATTTTTCGCCATTTTTTTGGCCTCCATATACGAGGAGAAATGACTCTCTCACTTTGGGGGTTTCCTGGTCTAAAAATAGACCGACACGTGGTACACAAGAAGGGGAACCTGCCGATGACATCACGTTTCACTACCGCGCGGAAATTAAAAGGGTAGGTGACTCTGGTCGCAAAATTAATATACTTGTCGTTGTCAAAAAATTATGTTTGATATATCATTTTGAAGCTAAAAGATTTCTCTGTCTAGTCATGTTGTCATAAAATATATTGCATTTTATGCCAAAGAATACATCCAATGGTGGAATGGCACTTTAAGGCCGATGAGGTATTGTCATGGCATGGTGTCCGTTGTCCATCAGTTCTCCACAGACTTCCGTTCTGATTGTTTTGTTTGATAGAACTCATCACTCCACACACAATTTGATTGTCGTTTTGTCAAATTATTTCCTAACGTGTTAGTAATTGGACCAAATTAATGAATTTTCTAGGCCTTTCACTAGAATTTTATCTCCTCTCTAATTTTTCATACGATTCCAGTTCTGACTGATGGTTTGGGTAGCTCTTCCCATGAGGAACAAAATTGGTCATTTGTTTGTTGTTTTTCCTGTTGTAAACATTTTGTTTGCAACTTTTATTTTCAGTTAAATTGTATTTCCTCCATCTATTCTCCATGGATTTCAGTTCTGATTTTGTTTTATTTGAAAGAGCTAGACCTTCTGCACAACGCTTGGTCATTGTTTTGTCAATTTTTTTGCTAACGAACTGCTAATCAGGTCACTTTAATGAATTTTGGGACCTCTCATTTAGAATTGTGTGTCCTCTTGCAGTTCTCATCCGATTTCAGTTCTGATCGATGTTTTGGGTAGATCTTCCCTCGGAACAAAACTTGTTTGTTGACTTTCTTGTAAACAATTTGTTTACAACTTAAATCATGTCTTCTCCCTCAGTTCTCAGTGGATTTCAGTTCTGATTTGTTTTATTTGAAAGAAGTAGACCTTCTGCACAACACTTGGTCATTGTTTTGTCATTTTTTTGCAAACAAACTGCTAATTAGGTCAACTTAATAAATTTTCGGACTTTTCATTAGAATTGTATCTCTTCTCACAGTTTTCACCCAATTTCAATTCTGATTGATGTTTTGGGTCGATCTTCCCTCGGGGAACAAAACTTGTTTGTTTGTTTATCTGATTGATTGATTTTCTTGTTGTAAACAATTTGTTTACAACTTTGTTTATTTTCACTTAAATTGTGTCTCCTCCATCCCTCAGTTCTCAATGGATTTCAAGTCTGATTGTTTTATTTGAAAGAACTAGTCCTTCTGCACAACACTTGG
The DNA here is from genome assembly GCF_027579695.1 of Neoarius graeffei. Classification (NCBI taxonomy): domain Eukaryota; kingdom Metazoa; phylum Chordata; class Actinopteri; order Siluriformes; family Ariidae; genus Neoarius; species Neoarius graeffei. Next base: position 92,584,366 of record NC_083570.1, read on the forward strand.
TCATTGTATTGTCAATTTTTGGCTAACAAATTAGTAATTAGGTCAACTTAACACATTTTCTTCTGACTAGAACGTCTCTCCTCTCTCTCTTATCTGAATTCAGTTTTGATTGATGTTTTGGGTAGATCTTCCCTCGGGGAACAAAATTTTAGTCCTATGTTGATTTTCTTGTTGTAAACAGTTTTTGTTGTGGAGGTTGGTTCTCTCTCACATTGTCATATTTCAGTTTTGTTTGTTTTGGTCGTCATGGTTGTTTTGATGGCAGGTCAGATGAGCTGCTATGTCCTTGATGTTCTGGTTAAATGTTAAACCCCTAACCTAAAATCACTTAGTCATCAATTACCATTGGGAAGAAACCAAAGGCCTTGGCCACAAAGGCAACAGTTGGTTGTTGCCTTGCACAAATCTGATAATAAATATAAATATATATATATATATATATATATATATATATATATATATATATATATATATATATATAATAAAAAAGCAGTAAGAAAGGAGCAATTACGGCTATAAGCAAAAGCTTCATGTGTCTGAAAGGGTTTGAAATGATCCATGAAATGGACCCATGTACCTACTGTCTCCCTAAACAGTGATGAAGATGGTAAAGGGGGGAGTGCCCAAAGATCACAGTAATAAAATTCCACCGCAGCGTTATTTTTGTGGTCAAAGTGTTGGTGTTTTCCAAGCTTGTTAGATAGATATTGCAGAAAGAGCTTCAGTGCTGGTGTTTTGTCAAGGGTATGAGTCATAAAATATTAATGATAAGGGTGCTGATCATTTTTAAACCAATGATTTGTAGAAAACAAATGCACTACTTTAAATCTAGTTATTGCAAGAGCTATTTTTATGTATCAATTTTAGCGCATGGTTTTAAAATGGAGGGTGCCGATAATTATGGAGGACACCGCATACATTTCGTATTTGTTTCACCACTTTCCCAAATAATATAAAAGTAAAGATAAATAAATAACTTGTTATAATAAAGTAATACGCCTTAAGATAAATATCTGAACGGTAAGCCAAGATGTTTAAGGTATTAAGTTAGACGGCGCAGTAAACAGTGGCAGCTCTGCCAGGGCCGCCGTTCTGAACAAGTGTGGAGTTCACAGCAGGTCTTAGCTGATCTAAAGTTATATTTCAGGTATGCAGCATTAGTTTCACTACATCAACTGCCAAGCAGATGCATTTTTGCCTCAGGATTTTGTTTTTGATGTCGAGCGAGGACTTACCATGGTGTTGAGGAGGTAGCAAAACACAGCTGACTGTATTTTTCATGACTTGTCATCATTGTTTAGCACTTAATACAATCATTGTGTGTTTTATGAAATTCACATTGGAATATTTGCACTTTCTCCTTATTATGCATGGTGTTCTTGACAAATCCTGTCAGTTTCATCAACATCATGCCAGAACAATTCAACATCGAAAGCGGCAGATGCTGAATTAACATAACTGGATATCTTCGAAATGCAATAATAATCTTGTGGCAGTTTTAAGCGTGATCAGTACGTGAAATGAAATGTTTTTTTGAATAATTTTTGGAACATCGGTGCTTTTTATCTTGCAGAAACCACAGACCAAGTAATGAGTAGATTAGCATTCATTAGTGCAACAGCCGTCTCCTTGAAATTTATATACACGCGTGTGTGCACACTTTCTATTTGTTCTGCCATCAGGACTTGAACAGATTAACTTCTTAGACCATGAGTTCTGGACTATGAGCAGGTTTTGAATCAGCTATCACAATGAATACTGTTTCTATAGACACATCCCTGAGACATTCAACATGATGACCCTTCAGGACAAAAGACTTGTGCTACATGATGCACATACATAAGCTGTTCATAGCAGATGACCTCAAACTCTCATACATACTCGCACTTATAAAAGGCATCAGCTTCTTGTGAAAAGTTGACATAACACCTGAGTAATGTTGCAGAAATCTAATTTGCCCGGTGAGGTTAATTGAACGTTATAAAAAGAAAGTGTGTCAGTTGATTTAAGATTGCTTGACACAGTGGCATCTTGTTCAACAACAAATAATGATCTTCAAAAAGTACTCATTTAGAACTCTATGGATTTTACTAATTACCTCTTCGGAGTGATTTAATCTCATCTCATCTCTAGCCACTTTATCCTGTTCTACAGGGTCGCAGGCAAGCTGGAGCCTATCCCAGCTGACTACGGGCGAAAGGCGGGGTACACCCTGGACAAGCCGCCAGGTCATCACAGGGCTGACACATAGACACAGACAACCATTCACACTCACACCTACGGTCAATTTAGAGCCACCAGTTAACCTAACCTGCATGTCTTTGGACTGTGGGGGAAACCGGAGCACCCGGAGGAAACCCACGCGGACACAGGGAGAACATGCAAACTCCACACAGAAAGGCCCTCACTGGCCACGGGGCTCGAACCCGGACCTTCTTGCTGTGAGGCGACAGCGCTAACCACTACACCACCGTGCCGCCCAGTGATTTAATGAGTTTTAAAAAAGTTGACAGACGTAAACCAATGTTCTATTGATTTGCGCACCTTTTAAAATATTGTGCAATCCTGGGGTAGCAAGCTTTTGCCCCTAGTGTTTTCAGAAATGGGAACTGCAATAAGAACTATTAGATGCCCATTGGGGCAGGAAACACTTTGCCTCGTGCTCACTCGATGACATTTTCAGTGGAGGAGGAGCAGCAGACAGGACAGTTACTCACAGGATTGCCAGGGTTTAAAGAAATTTGGCCTAGTTTAGAAATTTTCTGTAACTGGCAAGATCTTTTACAGCAAATAATAATACAGTGATTATTGTGATCATGATGTAGAGAGGCATTTCCATTTATCAATGTCGTGCAAGCTAGAGTGCGGTTATACTGAGTATCAGCACAGCTGTGCCAATGTTCACCGTAACCAAATGATTGCGAGTGTAATATTGCTTTTATACAACTGTTTCATAAACAAAACTGATTGACATTTCAGACACAATATGGCCACAAGATTAGCGGAAATGGATCCAGAAAGAAGCCATGCTTACTTTATAGCACCCCGCCTAGCTGGCTGGCTAACATTGATTTGTACACTGTCATTAAAAGTATTTCTGGTAAAATGATCATCCTTTCTTCCTTTTCATCTGCTTCTGATGAGTTTTCATATTTCAAGCCAAATGTTATATGCCTGAAAAGTATCGTTTGCTGTGTCTGCTGATGTCAGTGACACTACTGTAGTAACCGTTTTGAACTAGGAAGTGGAATTTTACACGACTAACACAGATGAACGGAGTGATACACACAGTGAAACTGTGAACGCTGCTTGACCAGTCAAATTAGTTGTCCAGCACAAACTGTTATATACTGGGGGTTTTTTTTGGGTTTTTTTTTTTTTTTAATACACGGTGTTTAAAAAAATGTATATTATTTGAGATCTAAATATCCCAGAAACTACATAGTCTAGGTAAATGAAACGGAACAGGCTTAATGCTGAGCAATATATGATTTATTCCTCAAAATTTGAATGAGAAGTTCAAAAGTTTGTGGATTCTTTGAACGGTTTTACAAATTTTCAATATTCGCGAACCCACTTGATTGTCTCTTCTGATGCTGGTGGTTGGCTGGATTTTTTTTGCCCTGTACGCACACAGCCTTCCTCTTTTGAACTTTTTTATCCCATGTCTAAATCTGCATTGCAGTTGGTGCATTTTTAGAGAATTCTCTCATAAATGCACGCTGCAGTCTTGTTTGACTGTATTCGAGCGTACTCTAACACACAAAACGCCTTTTCTTTTCCAGTGAATGGCATTTCTATACCTAAAAAGATAAAAACAAAAAACATTAAACATAAAATTTTGGGGTGGCACGGTGGTGTAGTGGTTAGTGCTGTCGCCCCACAGCAAGAAGGTCCGGGTTCGAGCCCCGTGGCCGGCGAGGGCCTTTCTGTGCGGAGTTTGCATGTTCTCCCTGTGTCCGCGTGGGTTTCCTCCGGGTGCTCCGGTTTCCTCCACAGTCCAAAGACATGCAGGTTAGGTTAACTGGTGACTCTAAATTGACCGTAGGTGTGAATGTGAGTGTGAATGGTTGTCTGTGTCTATGTGTCAGCCCTGTGATGACCTGGCGACTTGTCCAGGGTGTACCCCGCCTTTCGCCCGTAGTCAGCTGGGATAGGCTCCAGCTTGCCTGCGACCCTGTAGAACAGGATAAAGCAGCTAAAGATAATGAGATATGAGAAAATTTTGACCTGTTTCTACACATGCTGTTAAAATTTGAGGTCAATTGAATGAGAATTGGCAAAGTTATTAGATTGTGAAATGATATCAATGGTGGCACGGTGGTGTAGTGGTTAGCACTGTTGCCTCACAGCAAGAAGGTCCGGGTTCGAGCCCCGTGGCCAGTGAGGGCCTTTCTGTGCAGAGTTTGCATGTTCTCCCCGTGTCCGCGTGGGTTTCCTCCGGGTGCTCCGGTTTCCCCCACAGTCCAAAGACATGCAGGTTAGGTTAACTGGTGACTCTAAATTGACCGTAGGTGTGAATGTGAGTGTGAATGGTTCTGTGTCTATGTGTCAGCCCTGTGATGACCTGGCGACTTGTCCAGGGTGTACCCCGCCTTTCGCCCGTAGTCAGCTGGGATAGGCTCCAGCTTGCCTGCGACCCTGTAGAAGGATAAAGCGGCTAGAGATAATGAGATGAGGTGAGAAATTTGCCTATCAAAGTTGTGTCTTCTGTTTTCGTCAACTCCGTCAGATTTTTTCATAAACCTCATTTAATCGGGCAATAGCATGGTCCGCTATATCCCTGAGGGTCCCTTTTCATTCTCCTGGCTGTGGTGAATGTATCATTACCATATATGGTCTGGTATGTTTGACATTTTTTGATATTTTAGATGAACAATGTCAATTTTCCTATGGTCACAGCTGGAGCATGTCAACACCATCTCTCAATAATAATACTTTTTATTAAACCATAGTGGATTCAATGAAGTATTTTATTGAGATTATGGAGACAGCTAGCAATAGCCAAAAAACTAGCTAGCTAGCTGCAGTGATTTTTTTTTTCTACAGAGGGGAAAAAACAGGCCATTTTGTCAACTCTCTCAACGTCAACTCTGTCAGATTTTATGTCTGACGGAGTTGACAAATCCACCAATAACCACTTAATGTGCTAATATTATACTATTTTTGAACATAGTAAATAATCTGTCACTTCCATCTGTTTAAAAAAGCTTGCGTGGATTAATCAGAAATGCAAATACAGTTTTGTCAACTCTGTCAGTTTCCTGTCAACTCCGTCAGATCTTCATCAGCACTGTCATGTAGGTTTTTATAATTTTTTGGGGAAAAAACAAATTCCTTCTTCAGTTTTTGTTGTTTAAGTAATAAAGGATCATCAGATCTACATCATCTTGTGTCTTATTCATGTAAGGATTCTTTTTCTTTAGTGGCAAAATAAAAGATAAAGTTTGAAAATGCAAAATTTTAGAAATCTGTGTATTCATTACAGTGTGAAATTAAGCCTTTAGTTTATATATTATATTTTATTGCTTATCAGAGTAACTGAACACTATTACAACATCAGAACTTAATTATTGTTGGGCTATTTAGAATTATATAATTATATACTTTTAGTGTGTCTGACGGAGTTGACACAAATCAAGTTTTTAAGGTAAACGTGAATTTGTTAAAAAGGTTTTTTAACCTCCAGCCTGCACCTTTACATGGTTAAATAGCAGAGATCTTTATCTACAGTGGTGCTTGAAAGTTTGTGAACCCTTTAGAATTTTCTATATTTCTACATAAATATGACCTAAAACATCATCAGATTTTCACACAAGTCCTAAAAGCAGATAAAGAGAACCCAGTTAAACAAATGAGACAAAAATATTATACTTGGTCATTTATTTATTGAGGAAAATGATCCAATATTCCATATCTGTGAGTGGCAAAAGTATGTGAACCTTTGCTTTCAGTATCTGGTGTGACCTCCTTGTGCAGCAATAACTGCAACTAAACATTTGCGGTAACTGTTGATCAGTCCTGCACACCGGCTTGGAGGAATTTTAGCCCATTCCTCCGTACAGAACAGCTTCAACTCTAGGATGTTGGTGGGTTTCCTCACATGAACTGCTCACTTCAGGTCCTTCCACAACATTTTGATTGGATTAAGGTCAGGACTTTGACTTGGCCATTCCAAAACATTAACTTTATTCTTCTTTAACCATTCTTTAGTAGAACGACTTGTGTGCTTAGAGTCGTTGTCTTGCTGCATGACCCACCTTCTCTTGAGATTCAGTTCATGGACAGATGTCCTGACATTTTTCTTGAGAATTTGCTGGTATAATTCAGAATTCATTGTTCCATCAATGATGGCAAGCCGTCCTGGCCCAGATGCAGCAAAACAGGCCCAAACCATGATACTACTACCACCATGTTTCACAGATGGGATAAGGTTCTTATGCTGGAATGCAGTGTTTTCCTTTCTCCAAATATAACGCTTCTCATTTAAACCAAAAAGTTCTATTTTGGTCTCATCCGTCCACAAAACATTTTTCCAATAGCCTTCTGGCTTGTCCATGTGATCTTTAGCAAACTGCAGACGAGCAGCAATGTTCTTTTTGGAGAGCAGTGGCTTTCTCCTTGCAACCCTGCCATGCACACCATTGTTGTTCAGTGTTCTCCTGATGGTGGACTCATGAACATTAACATTAGCCAATGTGAGAGAGGCCTTCAGTTGCTTAGAAGTTACCCTGGGGTCCTTTGTGACCTCACTGACTATTACACGCCTTGCTCTTGGAGTGATCTTTGTTGGTCGACCACTCCTGGGGAGGGGAACAATGGTCTTGAATTTCCTCCACTTGCACACAATCTGTCTGACTGTGGATTGCTGGAGTCCAGACTCTTTAGAGATGGTTTTGTAACCTTTTCCAGCCTGAAGAGCATCAACAACGCTTTTTCTGAGGTCCTCAGAAATCTTCTTTGTTCGTGCCATGATACACTTCCACAAACATGTGTTGTGAAGATCAGACTTTGATAGATCCCTGTTCTTTAAATAAAACAGGGTGCCCACTCACACCTGATTGTCAGCCCACTGATTGAAAACACCTGACTCTAATTTCTCCTTCAAATTAACTGCTAATCCTAGAGGTTCACATACTTTTGCCACTCCAGATATGTAATATTGGTTCATTTTCCTCAATAAATAAATGACCAAGTATAATATTTTAGTCTCATTTGTTTAACTGGGTTCTCTTTATCTATTTTTAGGACTTGTGTGAAAATCTGATGACGTTTTGGGTCATATTTATGCAGAAATATAGAAAATTCTAAAGGGTTCACAAACTTTCAAGCACCACTGTACATGAATATATTCCTCTAATCAATATAGTATAAATTTTCAAAAAAAAGTTTTTCAGAAAGTGTTTTGTCCCAGCTCTCAAGAATCAGTGATCTATTCTTACATGAGAGTTAAAATGTTGAGTACGAGATTCCAACCATTCTAACTTTGCAACAAAATGACTTTTAAAATGACTCAAAACTAGACACGGTAATGTCATTTGGCATTCAGACTAAAATCTGCTGGACTAGACTACTTGGAAAATAGAACAAAATAAAAATGCTATTAAAATATAAATCTACACCCTCCAAAGCATATGACTATGACTGTCATTCTTATTATGAATAAAAAAATACACAATAATAACATAACCACTGATTGGCAGTTTGACACTTAACATAATACTGTACTGCAAAGTTTCATATAGACTGAACTTTTAGTCAACTGACTGGATCAATCCGCTACTGTCAACCCTAAAACACTAGTTCAATTGCATTGTGCAACAAAAACAACAGTGAATACTGATTGCATTATTATTGTCTTATTTAGTGTGCCGCTCAGGGAGAGAGAGGTGTCTGTAAATTTTGACGGGGCTCGGACCTTCAGTGACAGAGTCATGAATTTTTAAATCCCTGTGTGCGCGAGTGGCTGGAGCTAGGGCTCGTGCTAAAGCTTTCCACGATCTGTGTTTGCTCCTAATGTTGGATTGGGCCAAGCCTGGGCTCATTTGAAAGGTCTCGGGGAGAGGGATGTGACTGTAAATTTTGGCAGGACCAGGACCATTGGTGGCCGGGTTATGAATTTTTTAAAAGCTGGCTCGAGCCATGGTTAACGTGGGGGTTTTTGGGGGTGAGTAGTGGGCTGAGCTGCGGTCGTAGTGGACCGTGCTTGTGCTGGTTCGAAAGGGCTCGGGGAGAGGGAGGTGCCTGTAAATTTTGGTGGGGCTTGGAGCATCGGTGAACAAGTTATGAATTTTTAAATTTGTGACCACTGGGGCCTTCATTTCACAGGCTGTGTTACGACAATGTATTCGCCTAGTGTAACATTTAGAAGAAAATTGGAAGTGGATTAGACCTATTTCTTTACAATTTTTCCATGGGTCATCCAGTTTGATGCTTTTGAAATACAGACAGAGACATTTAAATTATTTTTTGTCGACCATCTGGTCCAATGCTTTTGAAATACAGATGGACAAATGTGAAAATTACCGGTTAATGTCCGCTGGTCCAGCCTTATTTCCCACACTTCATACATCAAAAATACATGTGTACCACGGTGACCTTGTTTCCAATGTGAAACCTGAGAAAAAAGAAGAAAAACGTCTCCATTTTCCCTTTTTTGTATGGCTTTTGAGATGTCATTGGCCTGGAGACTTTCTGAAACCTTGCAGCCTTGATTTGTGAAAAAAAAAAAACACATCTGCTGTATTGAACTGAGTTAAACAAAATGCGTCTAAATCCACTGAAAACAAGCTGCTGAATGATGGTATTTTGTTGACTCTCTCCTGCCAATTATGCTGTTACTCTAAAAATTCACCAGCTATTGACCTGTAGCACTAGTCAAGTGTGATAGACTTAATTTTGTTTGAAGCTTTGTTGTTCATGTTATCCAGCCAAAATATATGGTTATGAGCCTCTGCTGACTTGCCGTCAGAATTGACAGGATGGTTGATGTCTGTCGGAATAAGCCTTCAAGAAGCTTTATAAGAAATTATATTATAAATTGGGTCTCGAGGTGAAAAATATGTAGAAATTTTTTTTTAGCTTTAAACCCTATGTTTGGCCACTGTAACGAAGAGTAAAGAATTTTTGGAGCTCTATGTGCGTATACATGCTGCATCTGCAAACAACATCTTGGCTGAAAGCCTCTGATTGTTATTTTTGGCGAATAGGAGTGTAATGTGAGTCCAACATCCTGTAAAAGGACAAAATAGGGAGAGATACTGTATGAAGGAGGAAGTATGGACACCTGGGGCTGTGTCTGAGAGGAATAACCTTTGAGTTCAAGCCAACTGAGTCGCGCTGGCAGACCGGCCTGCTGTGAATGCAGCCACACAACGGCGTCCCTTCAACATGGGCCACATGGCCGCGTGAGAGGGGTCGAAGTGCCTGCCCTGGGAGGAAGGAGCCTGATAGAGATTGAAGATGGAAAGGGGGGTTGGCTACACGCGTACAACTTGAATGAAGCACGGTTGTACGGAAATGACTGAGAAAAAGGAGCTTTTATTCTATCAAACTGGGGCCATGAGGAATCAGGATTTACATTCATAAATGAGCTTTGAGTGTAAAATTGGGGCAATGAAAACACGCCACATTATGATCACTGCAAATTCACGCAGGGCAAATGAAAGAACCCAATTTGCATCTTGTGATTAAAAAGGTTGGATCTCGTTTAAGCATATTTGACATTCAGAGGTGAAACTTGCCTGCCTTTATGAAGGAGCAATTCTGCTTTAACATTTGGTTGTTTACAGTTTGTCACAATGATAATAGCTCTCATTTGAGTGTTTCACTTGACTTGCACACAGCATGTTTGTATTTTTTGGATTACTTATTACTACATTAACTCCTGTCATTCAGCCCATGTTTCAGTGAAATAACACCAATAAAGACAAGTGCAAAACCCTGTACTCAGTGGTGTGCTGTTCTCTGTTGTGACATGACGTATTTTTCCTTGAGGGTGTTTCATTGTGTTGAAATACCATTCACCACAACCCCACACACACACACACACACACTCTGCTGTTGTGTTCTCTATTTTGTGTACACCGCTTGCTCAAAAATAGGTCAGAATACTTCCTGAAATCCTGCAGTCCCCTGTGGTGTACCTTTTTCAATTAGACCTTTTTCCTAGCTGACAAGATAAATCCAATCTATTTATGAGATTTTTATATCATATATATGTACACAATCAATTTGATGACCGCTAGAAACAAAAATTCAATCATTAGGTCCTGGCCAGCAAATGCTAATGTACCACTTCCACTTACCTAGTTAGAATGGTTATCTTAAAGGAGAACTGAAGGCAAATTTTTTATTATCAAAATTCAATTTCTCATTTTATTAAATATAGGAACACATTTTTGATCGCTATTCTGTCACTGCTATAGCAAGTTACAAGTGTTTGAAATATGCTATGTACAGTGGTGCTTGAAAGTTTGTGAACCCTTTAGAATTTTCTATATTTCTGCATAAATATGACCTAAAACATCATCAGATTTTCACACAAGTCCTAAAAGTAGATAAAGAGAACCCAGTTAAACAAATGAGACAAAAATATTATACTTGGTCATTTATTTATTGAGGAAAATGATCCGATATTACATATCTGTGAGTGGCAAAAGTATGTGAACCTCTAGGATTAGCAGTTAATTTGAAGGTGAAATTAGAGTCAGGTGTTTTCCATCAATGGGATGACAATCAGGTGTGAGTGGGCACCCTGTTTTATTTAAAGAACAGGGATCTATCAAAGTCTGATCTTCACAACACGTTTGTGGAAGTGTATCATGGCACGAACAAAGGAGATTTCTGAGGACCTCAGAAAAAGCGTTGTTGATGCTCATCAGGCTGGAAAAGGTTACAAAACCATCTCTAAAGAGTTTGGACTCCACCGATCCACAGTCAGACAGATTGTGTACAAATGGAGAAAATTCAAGACCATTGTTACCCTCCCCAGGAGTGGTCGACCAACAAAGATCACTCCAAGAGCAAGGCGTGTAATAGTCGGCGAGGTCACAAAGGACCCCGGGGTAACTTCTAAGCAACTGAAGGCCTCTCTCACATTGACTAATGTTCATGTTCATGAGTCCATCATCAGGAGAACACTGAACAACAATGGTGTGCATGACAGGGTTGCAAGGAGAAAGCCACTGCTCTCCAAAAAGAACATTGCTGCTCATCTGCAGTTTGCTAAAGGGCACGTGGACAAGCCAGAAGGCTATTGGAAAAATGTTTTGTGGACGGAGGAGACCAAAATAGAACTTTTGGTTTAAATGAGAAGCGTTATGTTTGGAGAAAGGAAAACACTGCATTCCAGCATAAGAACCTTATCCCATCTGTGAAACATGGTGGTGGTGGTATCATGGTTTGGGCCTGTTTTGCTGCATCTGGGCCAGGACGGCTTGCCATCATTGATGGAACAATGAATTCTGAATTATACCAGCGAATTCTAAAGGAAAATGTCAGGACATCTGTCCATGAACTGAATCTCAAGAGAAGATGGGTCATGCAGCAAGACAATGAGCCTAAGCACACAAGTCGTTCTACCAAAGAATGGTTAAAGAAGAATAAAGTTAATGTTTTGGAATGGCCCAGTCAAAGTCCTGACCTTAATCCAATGGAAATGTTGTGGAAGGACCTGAAGTGAGCAGTTCATGTGAGGAAACCCACCAACATCCCAGAGTTGAAGCTGTTCTGTACGGAGGAATGGGCTAAAATTCCTCCAAGCCGGTGTGCAGGACTGATCAACAGTTACCACAAACGTTTAGTTGCAGTTATTGCTGCACAAGGGGGTCACACCAGATACTGAAAGCAAAGGTTCACATACTTTTGCCACTCACAGATATGTAATATTGGATCATTTTCCTAAATAAATAAATGACCAAGTATAATATTTTTGTCTCATTTGTTTAACTGGGTTCTGTTTATCTACTTTTAGGACTTGTGTGAAAATCTGATGATGTTTTAGGTCATATTTATGCAGAAAGATAGAAAATTCTAAAGGGTTCACAAACTTTCAAGCACCACTGTAATATATCAGTCCATATGTCAAAGCAATAGCCGTAAACGAGATTCGCCGAGACCTGTGCGAGACATCGTAGGACAGAAGTAAAACGTACAGCGGAAATCAAAGTGGCCAACATCTGCCAACGTTGTCAAAAGACGTGCGCGCCCTCCTTCGAATGCTGATGCAATCAAGCCAGAAGTTTTGTTTGTTTTGATAGCAATCAGGAAAGTTAAAAAAAAAAAAAAGTAGGCAGTAATCGTCATTTAAACTTGTTTTTGTGCAATATTTCGTTTGGAAAGCAGTTTTCAAAATGGTGGTGCTGACACATCACGTTTCAAAGTCTCGCACAAGTCTCGTGAAGATCGTACGGATAAGCGACGCCTGCCGCGGACCAAACGAGTTAAATTCAACATGGCTACAAACCGAATAGGCCGATAAGTATAATATTTAATTGAAATTAGTTGCCAATACAAGTCACGATCTAAGGTTACTAAAACCGAAAACGTAATTGAATAACACGTTAATTAAGAAATAAAGCAAGTTTAAAAATGACTTCAGTTCTCCTTTAAAAATAGTTTCCTTGTCTAGATACTAGTGCATCTCAAACAATTAGAATATAGTGAAAAAGTTATTTTTTTCATAATTTAATTTAAAAAAGTAAACTTTCATATATCCTATATTCATTACACTTTTAGAGTGAAATATTTCAAGCCTTTTTTTATTTTAATGTTGATTATGGCTTATAGCTCATGAAAATCAGAACTCCAGTATCTCAAATTTTTAGAATATTTTCTAAGATCAATCAAAAAAGGATTTCCATGACAGAAATGTGCAACTTCTGAAAAATATCTTCATTTATACACTCAGTACTTGGTTGGGGTGTTCTGTAAAGTTATCCTACCTCTTGGATTTGTCCTACCAAGCCTACTGCGCATGCGCAGAACACATGACGTCATATCTTGGAATTTGGACTGAGTTTTGTCCTACCAATCAGCTGGGCTGATAGAAAATCAGTGAGTATGTCACGCATTTGCCGATTTTTATTATTGAAGTCCAGGTTGCTTTGATAGCAGCCTTCAGCTCGTCTGTATTTTTGGGTTGGGTGTTTCTCGTTTTCCTCTTGACAATACTCTATAGATTCTCTCTGGGGTTCAGGTCAGGTGAGTTGGCTGGCCAATCAAGCACAGTAATATCATGGTCAGCAAACCATTTGGTAGTAGTTTTGGCAGTGTGGGCAGGTTCTAAGTTCTGCTGGAAAAGGAAATTGGCATCTCCTTAAAACTTGTCATCAGATGGAAGCTTGAAGTGCTCTAAAATCTCCTGGTAGATGGCTACATTGACTTTGCGCTTGATAAAACACAGCGGACCAACACCAGCAGATGACATGGCACCCCAAATCATCACAGACTGCGGAAACTTCACACTGGAATTCAAACATCTTGGATTCTGTGCCTCTCCACTCTTCCTCCAGACTCTAAGACCTTGATTTCCAAATGAAATTTTACTTTCATCTGAAAAGAGGACTTTGGACCACTGAGCAACAGTCCAGTACTTTCTCTCCTTAGCTCAGGTAAGATGTTTCCGACATTGTCTCTGGTTCATGAGTGGCCTGATATTAGGAATGCGACAGTTGTAGACCCTTTCCTGAAGATGTCTGTGCATGGTGGCTCTTGATGCACTGACACCAGCCTCAGTCCACTCCTTGTGAAGCTTTCCCAAGTTCTTGAATTGATTTTTCTTGACAATCCTCTCAAGGCTACAGTCATCCCTGTTGCTTGTGCACCTTTTCCAGCCAGCCTTTTCAGCAATGACCTTCTGTGTCTTACCCTTCTTTTGAAGGGTGTTGATGATTGTCTTCTGGACAACTGTCAAGTCAGCAGTCTTCCCCATCATTGTGGTTGTGTGTACTGAACTAGACTGAGAGATGCATGGTATTTATACTGTTTTACTCAAACTCACAATGAAATACTCTAATATTTTGAGATTTTTATTTGCGCTGTAGGCTATAATTATCAAAATTATAATAGAAAAATGCTTGAAGCATTTTAGGTTACATGTAATGAGTCTAGACTACATTAAATTTTTACTCTCTTAAATAACTGATGGAAAATATCAAACATTTTCATGATATTCTAGTTGTTTGAAATGCACTAGTATCAGTAATTAACGTTTAAATTACTACCAGAAACAGGTAGATGGATAACAAATACCAGTAACCATTTTAACAACTGTCATATGACAAGTTGTCATGTTTTTCTCTGATTTCTCTGAGTCGAATCTTAATATGTAGTTGACTTTGCACTTGATAAAACATGGTGAGTGAGTCAAATGTTCCCAAATTTTTTTCCTTTTTGAAGAAATCTGTCAATTTCCATAGCTCTCAGGTAATAAAAATAATAATCAGAAACAGTGAAGTGAAAGTACAAGGCACTTTTACTGTTTTCATTGTGATCATCTGGGTTGTCCCAAAAGTTGTTGGAAAATGAACTAAAACCCCAAGTTCTGTTGGTTCATGTTTGAGCCAATCCTTTTTTGGGGGGGGGGCGGGGGGCGTTCTGTTATGAAACACTAACCCTAAAATTACTTCAAGTAATATCGAGCTCTTATTAAATGCATAAATGGTGTGTGAGAGAGCTGTGGTTTTAACCTCCTGACACAGAGTGATGTAAGCTTATTTGTATACCACAGTCGCCACATTTGTATGTATAATAAATGAACGACCGGGTTCGTTGGGAAAGTTTTCTCAAGTTGAAAAGCACGACATGTGGAAGCAGTCAGCATTAAACCATCCAGATCAGTTGTTTGAAAGCCCTCGAGCTGCAGCCATAAACCTGTATGATAGACTGCTCCTGCCCAGATGGCCTGATGGAGAGCTCGTTTGCTCCGTTTTCCCCAGAACCTAGTCGAAATAAACACCGAGTCTGCTACGCTATAATTCCAGTATAAATGTCCTGCAGTTCAGTAACACTGTTTCACGTTCAGATGGAACGTTCTAATTTTCCGGAAAGTTCAACAAACCATTTCCCTTAGTGCAAGTGAAATGGTGGATATTTGTCAAACTGGTCCTTACAAGAAAAAGACCCACCTGCATATATGGATCCCTCTCTGCACAAAGCATTTCACACTGTTTAACAATGAATACCAGGCATATATGTATTGATAATACCACTGTATTTTTTATATGCAGTTATAACAAACTAATCCACATGTGAGTTTCTTTGTGCTATTTTTTCCTCGCAGCAATCATACTGCATGCTTTCAACACCCCACATGGATTTTCAGGTCCTTATTAATTATTCTATCCACCCACTAGTGCCTCAAGACCGTTGGGATATGTTGACATTTGCTAAACTTGGCCAACCTTATCCAATTCTGAGGCTCAGACAATCAAAATAAAGCCATGCTTGTTTCTGTGAAGGAAACAGCATGTGCCTACAGAGACGATTTCAGCCCTGCAGACCAGGCCAAAGCTGTAGGTCTGCACCCTGAATCTTAAATAAAGGCGATGGAGATACTCTGGTCATCCAGGCTTCTGTTTGCTTATCTGCTTCTCTAAATTTTTCCCATCCCTTGTTAGAGCGAAACTGATGCTTTTCCCCAGCTTGGCATTTTAAACTGGCCAGTACAAAAGAAATAACAATGTGCAATTATGTTTCACCAAAGCTGGCAGTCAGAATGCTTAGATGTCTGGCAAGATATTCTGCCAAGATAGGCACTTTTTTTCAATTTGCAAGAGCTTATTTCACATTCAGAGGCCGAGCTTTTTGATAGCTGCACTTTAGACAAAAGGTCATATTCATGAAGAAGTTATTTGAGAAATTTCTCGTGAATACCACAGAATGAACATGATACCACAATGTGACAGTGCAGAGATTTCATCCATGCATATCAGCCATTTCACAGATCAGTTCTCAGCTAGACACGACACAAATGACCAGTTTAATAGATATCATCCTTTAATGAATTAATGGCATTTTTTTGCTTAAAATATTCGGTTAAAATAATCCCCACTACTGTTGATTCTGGCTGATCATCTCATCTCATCTCATTATCTCTAGCCGCTTTATCCTTCTACAGGGTCGCAGGCAAACTGGAGCCTATCCCAGCTGACTATGGGCGAAAGGCGGGGTACACCCTGGACAAGTCGCCAGGTCATTACAGGGCTGACACATAGACACAGACAACCATTCACACTCACATTCACACCTACGGTCAATTTAGAGTCACCAGTTAACCTAACCTGCATGTCTTTGGACTGTGGGGGAAACCAGAGCACCCGGAGGAAACCCACGCGGACACGGGGAGAACATGCAAACTCCGCACAGAAAGGCCCTCGCTGGCCACGGGGCTCGAACCCAGACCTTCTTGCTGTGAGGCGACAGCGCTAACCACTACACCACCGTGCCACCCTGGCTGATCTTGAACATTGGTATTTCATTGGAGTCTAGAAAAAAGAGGCAAACAAGAGTTGGGTCATATAAGCAGGTTGTATGAATTCTGAATGCTTATGCTTATTAAACTGAGAGGATCTTTGAAACTAACAAGCAAGAGATTTGAGCCCAATCTCCAGCTTGATGATACAATAAAGCAGTCTGTTCCTATTCAAAACTGATACCTTTTTGTTTTCTTCCCATCATTGGCTGATTAATTGCTCTTTGGCTGATCTGAATTTGCTATGACAAAATGCAACGGTGCGCTCCTGTGAAGTCACCTTAATTAGCGGCTTAGCCGAAATGCCATGGATGCTGGCAGCAACAGTGTCTGTGGATGTGTGCTTGATAAAAGGCTGCATTGAAATGACCATATCAAAAGCACTTCCTGGTATCGACATCTCGTGTGCTTTCAGAAAGCTCAGAGGGTTTATTATGCAACATTGCAAATCCTGCTTCCTGCCTTCATTATTGTGCTCATGAAGAAAAAGAAATATATGTGGCCGTCTTCTTGACGTCACAAACGATAAACACTGACTTCTTGATGGAGCAAACCAATCCACTGTTCATTTCAAATTTTCTGTATTTAATGGAGCCATAGAGGTTTTTATTCCTGAACTTTCTATTCACAGAACACATTAGGTCAAAGTCTTTATAGGCCTATTTTTTTCCCTTCTTCTTGAGGTTTGAGTTAAATCCATTCAATTCAAGTCTAATTCAGCTGGAATCTAATAACCTTGATAAATGGTGATTGTGATTTCTACCACTGTAACACAGTTAGAAAATCTCCGACCTCCTGGCTACACTTCTTGGACTCCTGGGGGTCTCCAGACACCAGTTTGAGACCCACTGCAGCAGATCTTTAATTGAAAGTGAGTGAATTACTGTAGTGAGGTGGGCTGTACACTTTAGGAAATGGTACCTCAAGGGTTCTTTAGAAAGTGAGGGCACTTAATGGTATTTAAAATTGTTCCTTTAAGTGTCCTTAACTTCCTAAATGGCTACCTGTTGTCTTTCTTGCACAGATTTGTCCTTGGGGAGATGCAGTGAACACACTTGCTAATTTAGCTGTTCACAGAGCTCTGCTTTTCTTTTACACTCACACATCAATCAATGTATACATTTGCACAGCACAGACAAGTCAATGCAGGGCAGCCCGGTGGTGTAGTGGTTAGCACTGTTGCCTCACAGCAAGAAGTTTCTAGGTTTGAGCCCAGTGGCTGACGGGCCTTTCTGTGCGGAGTTTGCATGTTCTCCCCGTGTCTGTGTGGGTTTCCTCTGGGTGCTCCGGTTTCCCCCACAATCCAAAGACATGCAGGTTAGGCTAATTGGTGGCTCTAAATTGACCGTAGGTGTGAATGGTTGTTTGTCTCTATGTGTCAGCCCTGTGATGATTTGGTGACTTGTCTAGGGTGTACCCCGCCTCTCACCCACAGTCAGCTGGGATAGGATCCAGCTTGCCTGCGACTCTGCACAGGATAATGGATTGACATATCAATGCACACTCCTGACACAATAAAATAGTGCCATATTACTCCATACAGAACAGTAGCAGAGATCAGGGAGACTTGGGACAAGTTTTCAGCTTTTGTAGATTTTGTGAAATTCTCTGCAGATAGCATCACATTCATATTACATTAGAGAGCATTTACTGTACCCTCTTACCACAAAATCAGTTTCTCAGCTTGTCACATATTAGCCTTTTAGGTTTTTCTTTCATTATTTTTTTGCAGGGAGACATGACACACTGAAGGGGAGATATTGGACACTATGTTCGGAGACTTGGGACATAGTGAGGACACATGGAACAAAAATAAAATACTGAGACCTATATGTTTAATTTTTATTTAATATCAAAACTGTAGGCAGCACGGTGGTGTAGTGGTTAGCGCTGTCGCCTCACAGCAAGAAGGTCCTGGGTTCGAGCCCAGTGGCCGGCGAAGGCCTTTCTGTGTGGAGTTTGCATGTTCTCCCTGTGTCCATGGGGGTTTCCTCTGGGTGCCCCGGTTTCCCCCACAGTTCAAAGACATGCAGGTTAGGTTAAATGGTGACTCTAAATTGACCGTAGGTGTGAACGTGAATGGTTGTTTGTCTCTATGTGTCAGCCCTGTGATGACCTGGTGACTTGTCCAGGGTGTACCCCGCCTTTCGCCCGTAGTCAGCTGGGATAGGCTCCAGCTTGCCTGCGACCCTGTAGAACAGGATAAAGTGGCTAGAGATAATGAGATGATTTTCCCCAGAATTTAAGTTTAATAAATAATACTATATCTGGTAACTCTGGGCTCCATCCTTTAATTCCTAACAAATCGCCAGTTCACCAGCATACATTACACCATAGAATGGAGGTGAAGGCGAAGTAGAAAATACAAGTTTTGTTTGATAAAATATTGAACTGCACAAACCTCACTGCAGTGTCCAGCTTCATGTCTCCAAAGGAAGCAGGTTACTCTAAGGGCAACCTCTAACGTCTGATGTCATCTAAAAGCTGATTGGTTGAAATCAGTTGATGGGAATACAAATTGTTCGAAGTCTCCCTGCTCTCCCCTACCGCTTTAGAACCCCATCTGATAGGGAAACATACTGTTGCAGAGTTATACATGGAACCTTTAATAGTTCTTGCAAAAGGACAAACCAAAGAACCCTCATCTCATCTCATCTCATCTCATCTCATCTCATCTCATCTCATCTCATATCTCATCTCATCTCATCTCATCTCATTATCTCTAGCCGCTTTATCCTGTTCTACAGGGTCGCAGGCAAGCTGGAGCCTATCCCAAAGAACCCTACAAGTTTTTATTCATTCACTTATTTATCAGTGAATCTGGACCTTAGCAGCAATTTAGAGTGGAAAGTCCACCTACAGTACTCGGCATAAATGAGTACACCCCCTTTGAAAAGTAACATTTTAAACAATATCTCAATGAACACAAACAATTTCCAAAATGTTGACAAGACAAACTTTAATATAACATCTGTTTAACTTAGAACGTGAAAGTAAGGTTAATAATATAACTTGGATTACACACTTTTTTCAGTTTTACTCAAATTAGGGTGGTGCAAAAATGAGTACACCCCACAACAAAAACTACTAAATTTAGTACTCTGTATGGCCTCCATGATTTTTTAATGACAGCACCAAGTCTTCTAGGCATGGAATGAACAAGTTGGTGACATTTTGCAACATCAATCTTTTTCCATTGTTCAACAATGACCTCTTTTAGTGACTGGATGCTGGATGGAGAGTGATGCTCAACTTGTCTCTTCAGAATTCACCAAAGTAAATAATTTATTTACACCACAAAGGTGAAGGCTACAAGAAGATCAGCAAAGCTTTACTTATCAGTCAGAATACTGTAGCAAAAGTGGTACAAAAATTTAAAAAGATGGAACTGCAACCATCTCACAGAGACGTCCAGGTTGTCCACAGAAGTTAACACCTTGACAGGAGTGTCTTCTGATGAGAAGGGTTGAAGAAAATCGGCATGCAAGTTCACTGCAGTTATCTAAAGAAATAGAAAGCCAAACTGGGGTGACTATTTCCCGTGACACAATACGGCGTACGCTGCAGAGGAATGGCATGTATGCCGTCCATGAAAGAAACCTCTCCTAAAGCCCAGGCACAAAAAAGCCCGCCTAGAGTTTGCCAGGGCCCATGCTGACAAAGATGAAGACTACTGGGACTCTATACTCTGGAGTGATGAGACAAAGATAATTGTTTTTGGAACTGATGGCTTCAAAACTGTATGGCGTCGCAAAGGTGAGGAATACAAAGAAAACTGCATGGTGCCTACAGTGAAACATGGTGGTGGCAGTGCCCTTATGTGGGGCTGCATGAGTGCTGCTGGTGTCGGGGAGCTGCATTTCATTGATAACATCATGAATTCACAGACGCATTGCTCTATACTGAAAGAGAAGATGCTACCATCACTCCGTGCCCTTGGTCATTGTGCACTTTTCCAACATGACAATGATCCTAAACACACATCTAAGGCCACTGTTGGATTTCTGAAGAAGAACAGGGTGAAAGTGATTCAGTGGCCAAGTATGTCTCCTGATCTGAACCCAATCGAACACCTATGGGGAATTCTTGAAGAGACAAGTTGAGCATCACTCTCCATCGAGCATCCAGTCACTAAAAGAGGTCATTGCTGAAGAATGGAAAAAGATTGATGTTGCAAAATGTCACCAACTTGTTCATTCCATGCCTAGAAGACTTGGTGTTGTCATTAAAAATCATGGCGGCCATACAAAGTACTAGATGTAGTAGTTTTTGTTGTGGGGTGTACTCATTTTTGCACCACCCTAATTTGAGTAAAACTGAAAAAAAAATGTGTAATCTAAGTTATATTATTAACCTTACTTTCATGTTCTAAGTTAAACAGATGTTATCTTAAAGTTTGTCTTGCCAACATTTTGGAAATTGTTTGTGTTCATTGAGATATTGTTTAAAATGTTACTTTTCAAAGGGGGTGGACTCATTTACGCTGGGCACTGTACATGCATGTTTATTGGGAGGTGGGAGAAAGCTGGAGAACCCAGAAGAAACCCACACAGACACAGCGAGAACATGCAGACAATAACCAGAGTTCAGGATCAACCTAGGTACCATGTATATATGAGATGGCAATGTTATCCACTGCACCACCATTCCACCTGTAGGGTTTTAGATGAAGCATTTTTTTCTCGACTCGAGTTTGTAGAGTTTGTTAACTCTTACACCAACACAGGCATATCGATCATGTTCTAGGCTGTTTTCTTTCACGATGTTTCAATAACCTTATGGAATTACTGTTCCATAAACCTTCTATCTGCATATTTACAAGAACCTGTTGGAATTATACCTGTAACCAGAGGAGGACAGAAATTCAATTTAGAATGATTCTTTCAAGATCAATAGAAGTTTCTGGTTCCTCTGGGATTAAAGGTAACATCGCAAATCCTGTTTCCTGCCTTTATTACTGCTCTCATGAAGAAAAATGTAACTTCCAGACACCACACTTCTCCTTTAAAGCATACAAAGGACAGGCAGTGACTTATTAGTGGTACAGTGGTTAATGGTTATTGTACCACAGCCATGTTGAATTCTCAAATCTGATTGGTCAGAAGGCGTTGATTAAATTTTCATAACCGCAGCTTTATACTGTATATATCAATGCAAATCATAGTTTAGATTTAATATGGTTGTTCTAAATTCAAATTCACAGTGACTTACATGGCAGATGCTCATTGTAATCTACAGTGGTGCTTGAAAGTTTGTGAACCCTTAGAATTTTCTATATTTCTGCATAAATATGATCTAAAACATCATCAGATTTTCACACAAGTCCTAAAAGTAGATAAAGAGAACCCAGTTAAACAAATGAGACAAAAATATTATATTTGGTCATTTATTTATTGAGGAAAATGATCCAATATTACATATCTGTGAGTGGCAAAAGTATGTGAACCTTTAGGATTAGCAGTTAATTTGAAGGTGAAATTAGAGTCAGGTGTTTTCAATCAATGGGACGACAATCAGGTGTGAGTGGGCACCCTGTTTTATTTAAAGAACAGGGACCTATCAAAGTCTGATCTTCACAACACATCCTTGTGGAAGTGTATCATGGCACGAACAAAGGAGATTTCTGAGGACCACAGATAAAGCGTTGTTGATGCTCATCAGGCTGGAAAAGGTTACAAAACCATCTTTAAAGAGTTTGGACTCCACCAATCTACAGTCAGACAGATTGTGTACAAATGGAGGAAATTCAAGACCATTGTTACCCTCCCCAGGAGTGGTCGACCAACAAAGATCACTCCAAGAGCAAGGCGTGTAATAATCGGTGAGGTCATAAAGGATCCCAGGGTAACTTCTAAGCAACTGAAGGTCTCTCTCACATTGGCTAATGTTGATGTTCATGAATCCACCATCAGGAGAACACTGAACAACAATGGTGTGCATGGCAGGGTTGCAAGGAGAAAGCCACTGCTCTCCAAAAAGAACATTGCTGCTCATCTGCAGTTTGCTAAAGATCACGTGGACAAGCCAGAAGGCTATTGGAGAAATGTTTTGTGGACGGATGAGACCAAAATAGAACTTTTTGGTTTAAATGAGAAGTGTTATGTTTGGAGAAAGGAAAACACTGCATTCCAGCATAAGAACCTTATCCCATCTGTGAAACATGGTGGTGGTAGTATCATGGTTTGGGCCTGTTTTGCTGCATCTGGGCCAGGACGGCTTGCCGTCATTGATGGAACAATGAATTCTGAATTATACCAGTGAATTCTAAGGATAAATGTCAGGACATCTGTCTATGAACTGAATCTCAAGAGAAGGTGGGTCATGCAGCAAGACAACGACTCTAAGCACACAAGTCGTTCTACGAAAGAATGGTTAAAGAAGAATAAAGTTAATGTTTTGGAATGGCCAAGTCAAAGTCCTGACCTTAATCCAATGGAAATGTTGTGGAAGGTCCTGAAGCAAGCAGTTCATGTGAGGAAACCCACCAACATCCCAGAGTTGAAACTGTTCTGTACGGAGGAATGGGCTAAAATTCCTCCAAGCTGGTGTGCAGGACTGATCAACAGTTACCAGAAACGTTTAGTTGCAATAAACGACCAAGTATAATATTTTTGTCTCATTTGTTTAACTGGGTTCTCTTTATCTACTTTTAGGACTTGTGTAAAAATCTGATAATGTTTTAGGTCATATTTATGCAGAAATATAGAAAATTCTAAAGGGTTCACAAACTTTCAAGCACCACTGTAAGTTTACTAATTTACAGATTAACAAAATGTGTTATTTAACAAAGAAAACATATTGTTGATACTGTAAAGCTGTCTTTAATTCAGGAGACATTTAGTTAACATGTTTTGGGTGGAATCTCCAGTGTCAGAGCTTCGAATAACGCTGTCCCTTTATGTTCTATGCCATCTAAAGACAGAGGATGTGATGTTTTTCTGTGTCTCTGTAACAAGTAATATACTGTATGTCTTATAAATTTCAAAAGACTGTTTATAACTCAGTGCAAGTGATAACCGGAGCAAATTTGTTTTGCAGATGTTCAACAACATGAAGTATAACTATGAATGGATAAAAAGTTGATGTTGATGAAGATAAAACTTGCTGTAGTATAAAAGGAATGCTTTGGGATGTGCTGCTATAGGGAAACTGGCAACCTTCTTACTTAACATTGTTGTTTGAAATAAATATTGGAGATCATCAAATGAAAATGATGGCAAAATTTGTAGAGCTAGATGAAACTAATACAATATACTTTATAGATGGGCTGTGAATTCATAAGGTCATCATATTTTTATATATGTATATGGCTCTAGACTTCTATGCTCAAAGCCTTAATTTTTCTGTAAAGCTGCTTTGCGACAATGTCTCTTGTTGGTGTTATGCAAATAAACTTGACTTGACCACATAGAATCTTTAAAGTTTCCCCACAGGAAAGTCAAAGTCCTTCCTGTGCCAGGACCTGGTATCCCAGGCAGTCTCCCGACCCAGTACTAACCAGGCCCTTAAGTGGTGCTGATCTCCACTTGTCTAGCCCTCGGCCTCTCACCTATATGACTAGGGTTACAGTGGGGGGCTAATTCTCTGGTAATCACGAGAGTTTGACTCACCACTCGCATCTGTATTGCAGTGTGCCTTGCCAGACGGCAGTAATAATAATAATAATAATGATAATCATAATCATTTCAACTTATATAGCTCCTTTCTCACACCCAAGGTGGCTTTACAATTGGAGAAAAAAAAAGTCCACCAAAAGAGGGTCAGGATGTAATTTCAGTGGTGTAGCTGCCCACAGTCTCACCAAAAGGTGCACAAAGGTATATCTCACACCGCCTGCACAGCCACCACGACGCCACCGGGCAACATCACTTAGAACACTGCACCAGCACAGAAGCACCGCCACTCAGAGTGCTGGACAGCCCTGATGTTAAAAAGAGCAACAAGCCCACTGCAGTCCATAGCGAGGAGCACAAGCATCACCCATGGCGGACCAAGGCCCAAAGGGAATCAACGCCCAAAACTGGGTCCGGCGCTGCACCACAACTGACAGACAAAACACCCAAACAAAGAACAAACATCAAATCATACAATCACAAAAAGAAAAACAAAGGGGGGAAAAATAAAAATAAAACGCTCCGGTGAGAAGTGGCAGCCAAAATGTGCACAGTGTAGAAGAAGAAGCCTTTATTTGTCACAAACACACTCAAGCACAGTGAAATTCATCCTCTGCATTTAACCCATCTGAAGCAGTGAACACATATACATACACACACATACACACACACACACCCAGAGCAGTGGGCAGCCATACTACAGCGCCCGGGGAGCAGTTAGGGGTTAGGTACCTTGCTCAAGGGCACTTCAGCCCAAGGCTGCCCCATGTTAACCTAACTGCATGTCTTTGAACTGTGGGGGAAACCAGAGAACCTGGAGGAAACCCACGCAGACATGGGGAGAACATGCAAACTCCATACAGAAAGGCCCCCTGTCGGCCACTGGGCTCAAACTCAGAACCTTCTTGCTGTGAGGCGACAGTGCAAACCACTACACCACCGTGCCACCCAAATTGTGCCGCCGTACTCTCAACCGGAAACAGAAAAGTCATCATGTGAGTAGGTGCCATTTTTATGATGGTTTTTGGTATGACCTGACTGTGAATAGAACTCACAATCTCTCAATCAAGAGGTGAACATGCTAACCACTAGGCCAGCTTGTGGTATAAAGCTTCCCCTAGAAGGACAAAATGAAAAACCTGTGAGAGTTTGAATTGAACAATTTTTAAAAAAAAGAATTTGTAGCCTTACACCAGCCCAGGAGAAAAATTGCAAAATTTACCCCACTTTGTTTTCTATCAGTAGTAGTAGTAACATTTCACCTGCTGTGCTACCATGTACTGGAACCTGTGGGAATTACGGCTACACCCTGAGGAGAACAGAAACCCATTTGGGGAATTAACTAACTTTCAAGATCAATAGAAGTCTCTGTCTCACTTTCTCCATCCTTCTGAGGTTAAAGGTAACAGATCACTCGTTGGCATATACGCAGTAGGAGCCAGCAGTCTCGAATGAAATGGTCTGCTTCTAGAACAGAACAACATTCCTTTTTTCCTTTGGGCCCTGCGGTCACGAACGCTGCCATTAAAAACCTCCAGAAACCCTCACTTTCAATTGATTGCACAAAAAACAGCCATGTGGGTGTTTGGTTTCCACACTATCCTTCTGTTTCGGTTGACTGGAGAAAATAGCACAATGCGTTTGTACGTCTCCGGTGTTGTTTTCTATAATTTACATTATGATGCCTTTCAGATCATGAAAACAATGAGGTGCCTATAATAACAGACTACCATGCTGGAAAGATGGAAGAGTTACGCACACCATACACCACACACACAACACCATAATTATGGAAGCTAACTTGATTTTTTTCATGAATAGGTTAATAAATGTCTTGCACTTCCATCCAAGCAGCCTTCCCAGTGCACAGAAGTTAAATGAGTTCTCGGCTTGCGGTATGTCCAACAGAGCCAATTACATTATGACACACTATATGTGGCCCTGTAACGAACGCCATTCGTTTTGTTCCTTGTTTTTTCCCCCACTTGAAAACACTCACACGCCAATCACATAGACAATTACTTGA
Organism: Neoarius graeffei; assembly: GCF_027579695.1. Classification (NCBI taxonomy): domain Eukaryota; kingdom Metazoa; phylum Chordata; class Actinopteri; order Siluriformes; family Ariidae; genus Neoarius; species Neoarius graeffei. The sequence continues at coordinate 92,610,479 of NC_083570.1, forward strand.
CATGACATTTGCAAAAGCAATGTTGCATGTTACGTTCATGATTTCATTAAGTCAAAATCCCCATAGAGAGCGAGTATATTGACAGAATTACCTGTATTTATGTGGAGATTGGCCTTCTTTTATTTGCTAGGTTTAAGTGCTTTTCGTTGGTGTGCATGTTTAATACATCTGAAATGAAATGACTTTTGCATGGCAGATGATCATAAGCCCACACTCCAGGTTTTAAAATAAATGCGTACCAGAACCATCTTGAATACAGACACTACGGATCATGCTAATGAATTCATAGTGTCTAGTTCTATCCTTCCACTTTCTGTTAGTAATATACAGCACCTACTCTTTAGCAGACTTTATGTCTTGGGAATGCATTCTTAAACAGTATTGCTAAGAATATCAAAGTGAAATGTGAGAACCTGTGAAGAAAGTGGTGTGAACTGTACCCAGAGGGTGCTATTTTCTAATGTATTTAATACATTTAAAACCAGGCAGTGTGTTTTACAGCATTAATAAAGTGGTTCTGTTTTGTTTTATTTTGTGCACTGTTGTTTTTTTTTCATGTTAGTTAAATTAAAATTCATGAACAGTTAACTACAAAGTGCATGAGTTTAAAAGATGTATTTAAGCAGACCCTGCATATTCCAGCACATAGATGAAACAAGAGGTGTCATTTTCTAGAGATGCCCAGCATGACTTAGGTGTCAGCTGATTTTATTCTGCTCTGCACTCATCCCCGATTCTGGCTTTGAAGTCTTGCCTTCTCCTAGAAAAGTTTTCCTGTGTGAACTTGAGGATGCTCCCAGCCGTATATTGCATAAACTCTGGCAAGCATAAATACCAGAAAATTTGACTCCTCGACACAATCTCACTTCCCACTTGGCCCATCCAGCTTCATGCAGTGTCAGAGTCGTACAGGCAAGCTCCTAAGGAAACATTTAGCTTTTATTTACTGTAAACCTACTTAATGCAGCCAAAATGATACATGCCTCTGTTTAATATGGAGAGAGTTTGGGATTTTCCTCCTTTTTGTCACTCGAGGCTGTTGGGATTCTAGCACCAACCTTTAAATCTGACAGTGCTGAAATTCCCTCGTGAAGTGTCTCCTGCAGGCTGCAGTTCATCAACAGCTGCACACAGCACCATGTAAAGAAACATTGTCTGGTGGTTTTGTGCTTTAGGACCCTCAGGGCCAAAAATCCTTTTTGCATGGGTCACTTTTCTTGAGCCAAATGGTCACCTCTGGGGTCATTTGGTCACTTTATCAAGAAAGCTTTTAATGGGCCCTGTGCACTTTTTATGTTCCTCTGACATTCGTGGTCAGCAGTATGTAAATAATGGCGCTATTCTTTTTTATGCTTCTACATTAAATCTATATCAAGTTCACTGAATCATCATTTAGTTCTACACTGACCAAAATGTCCAGTTTTCCCCATGTAGGACTGTTTTAATTATTTTATATGCCCCAGAAACTTTGAGTAAGGAACTAAGAACATCTATGTCCATTAGCCTCATTATAAGGCTTGGCTTTATGTATTTACAGTATATGAGTAGATGTGGGGGGCGGCACGGTGGTGTAGTGGTTAACGCTGTCGCCTCACAGCGAGAAGGTTCTGGGTTTGAGCTCAGCGGCCGACGAGGGCCTTTCTGTGTGGAGTTTGCATGTTCTCCCTGTGTCCACATGGGTTTCCTCCGGGTGCTCCGGTTTCCCCCACAGTCCAAAGACATGCAGTTAGTTTAATTGGTGGCTCTACATTGACCGTAAGTGTGAATTGTTGTCTCTATGTGTCAGCCCTGCGATGATCTGGCGACTTGTCCAGGGTGTACCCCAGCTCTCGCCTGTAGTCAGCTGGGATAGGCTCCAGCTTGCCCGCGACCCTGCACAGGATAAGCGGCTACAGATAATGGATGGATGGTATGTCTTAAAATGACCACGTTATGAGTATTTATAACACAGCACTTTTGAATTCTTAAATCTAATTGGTTAGAAGTAGAAAATTTCATACACTTTCTATAACAGCAGCTTGGACAGAAGTGGCAGTAATAAATCAAATAAATTTATTTTAATACACTTACTTGAAGACATGTCATTTAACAAAGAAAAAACAATGTTAAGATATGGTGAGGTTTTCTGGAAGGACACATTTATTCCACATTTATGGAAGGAGTCTCCAGTGTCAATGATTTGTGCTTTCTGGTTTCTTGGTTACATAAGTTGCGTTTTTATCTTATTAACTTCAAGAGAGGGGAAAAAAGAAGACTGGAGAGCAGTGTTGTAGTTGAGTCATTAAACCTCAAGTCCGAGTCCAGTCTTGAGTCCCCAGTGTTCAAGTCCAAGTCAAGTCCAAGTCATTAAAGAAAATTTCGAGTTGAGTCCACTACTGATCCGAGTCGAGTCTGAGAACAAGACTCCAACCACACCATTTGACGGTGGCTGCTGCTGCCTTTATGTGAAACCGTCTCTGCTACTGTGTTGGACTAACATTACTGCTTGACTGCCCCATTTTAGTTAATAGGCTACACATAAAAAGCTTGTTCATCGCTCAGCAAGCCCCGCCCACTATCAACAGGGCAAATAACATGAGAGAGGGCTAACACTAGCTAGTTCATCACTCAGCAAGCAAGTCCCGCTATCAACAGAGCAATGAACATAGCGTGCCACTTCCTTCTCTGGGTGGAGTCTTGCCAAATGATGATTGTAGTTCGAGGTTGTCCCCGTCGTCTCCTTGATAGTTCTTCTACATATGGAACACATAGCAGTGCATTTTTTTCCCACTGCACGAGAAGTCTGCATAAGCAAAGCGGACAATCCTAGGGGCTTCTCTCCAGGCATTTTAGTGCCATTAATGTTAGTTTGTTCCTGAACATGACATATGAACAGGTGAATGTGCATTCTCTCTCTTGCACAAAATTAGTATCAAAATTTATGTAGATATAAATATCTTATGCTAAATTATTATGGCATGTTACAAAAAAATAAAGAAAAAATCCGAGCCCTCGTCTCCATTTTACGAGTACGAATGCAGTTAATGGACGAATCCGAGTCCAAGTCTGAGTCATCAGTATTCAAGTCCAAGTCAAGTCATGAGTCCTTAAAATTAGGGCACGAGTCAGACTCGAATCTGAGTCCTGGACTCAAGTACTACAAGCCTGCTGGAGAGGGAATGGCTGTTTATAGTTATGTGGTAATAGGAACTAACTTGCTTCATGGATGTTCCATAACAATGGCGGCTGGTGGCCTTTGAAATAGGGGAAGCTCAGTTTTTGGTCTACATCATAAAAATTTTCAATTATTTGTTATTTGTCATTAGTCAATTATTTGTCAATTTGTTGTTATTTATTTGTGAATTCTGCTATGTTCTGCTCTGACTCTACCAAGTAAACTTAAGTGTGCACTTGAACTTAAGCATTCCTTGCTTTTCTCTTGCCTTTTGTATGCCCTGCCAAAGTTGGCCAAATCTCCAAAACCCAGTTTTGACCAAATTATACATCTCTGGGAAGGTCTCATTAACAGACAAGGCCAACAAGACATTCTCTTGGTCAAAGCACTCCCAGTTAACCAGTTTACTTTGTCATCCCAAGACAGCGGAAATGAGCAATTTGTGTCTCCCTGACTTTTGAATTAAATCGATCTTGGGCATTGATTTGCCCTGCTGTTTAATTTTGAGCCTCTTCTCATAAGGAAGAGCATCAAATATCTTCTCCAAAATCAAGTCGACAACATTAGCAACCAGGGCTTTGAACCGGTTCAAGGAACGAAAACGAAAACCGGGAACTTTTTCTATTTCACATGGAACAGAAATGAAACCAGAAACTTTATTATTTTTTATGCTCCGGAACAGAAATGCTTATTAAAAATAATGGTAACCGGTTAATACCGGTTTTTATTTCGTTCCTCAAAGTTTCCGTAGCCTACAAATAAAAAATGTCATTCTTCTCCTGCGCAAGTTTCTATGACCCGCTGGGGTTCACTTCCTGTGTGACGTTCGCTGACTGAATGGAGAGAGCGGGAAGGTGGACTACTATCACTTCTCCATGTGATAATAAGTGAGTAAGTGCATTACTGAGTGTCTGAGCAAAGAAGAGCCTGAACGTTGCAACCTCCCTATTGGCTGTTTATTGGCTGTTTGTAAAAATGTATCAATTGTTGCCCTTCCCACGGGAATCATCGCGGGCTCGAGAGACGAGACCTGACGAGTTAGTTCGTTGGTAGCAGAACAAAATGTCTGGACACAAATCGGGTTTTCAGAAAAGGAAAGAAAATAAACGGAGGGACGTAAATACAAAAAAGGAGGCAGAAAATGCAAAATGAGTTTTAAGGTAGGACAAATGGTTAGTTTTCTGAGGCAGCCCGCCGTGGCTGCAGGCTTTCAGTTATGTCATTGAATGGTTACTTTTCTGAGGCAGCCCGCCATGGCTGCCTGCAGCTTATTTATTATAGCCCATTTAGTTAAAATAGTTGATATAAAATGTTTATAGTTATAGTTATGTGATGGTTGTCCTGATTTAGACTGGTGTTTTTTTTTTTTGGGGGTGGGGTGGGGGGGTGTTTGTGCGATGTTGCACCCGGGTCCAGATTAGGGCAGAACCGGCCCTGGCTACATTTCAGGTGTAGTTTGTTTTATGTATGTATGTACTTGCATAGATGTGTACTTGGTCTTCCAATTTGGCGCCTAACAAAATCTCGCGGCGCGGTGACGTCATGCGATAGCCCTCTATAGGGCCTGACTAGCCTTTGGTAACACACTAAACGAATTATCTTTCATTTTTGGCACTTTTTCTGTTTGTGTAGATGGGAAGACATACTGAGAATCCAAATCGCCAACATTTGAAATAATAATTGTTTTGAATTATTTCTTGTCTTATTTAATGAAGGTTGTAATAGAATTAGCCTACATTTGGCTTAAGCTGGATGAGACAGAGACATAATTTTATAGCCATTTGTTAAACAGCTGACAGGGAACGTAATTAACCGTTCCGGGAACGAAATTTTTTTGTTCTAACCGGTTCGGGAACGTCTATTTAATGGTGGAACCCAAAACCGGAAACGTTAAAATTCCGTTTCTGTTCGGAACGAACCAATAGGAAAAAAATTCTGGTTCAAAGCCCTGTTAGCAACATTTGCCATTTCACACAGCTAGCTGGTGAGATTTCTCCTGTATTGTCTGGCTTAAAATAAACAGCCTTTACTGAACCAAAATGAAAGCAAGTAACAAACAAAGTCTATATTTACAATTTTATTTACAGTATATATAAATGGAAACAGGAACTGTATGTTGGATTGGTAGGAAAAGAATGAGAAATGAGCAGCAGTTAGTCTCATGACTTCACTTCCCAACACACTGCATGAACTGAGCTTGAATCCCTCCGATCGATGTGACATATAATTTTAAAATGCTGTCAGTTATATGACATTCAAAAGAGATTTGAGAGTTCCTCCAATCATCATACAGCAGCCCAGTATCCAGTCCCAACTCACTATCACTGACTCTCCACAGACCCCCAGTGAAGCCGGGTGTCCGGAAATTACATTTTAAAAGCATATTGTCCAATAAATGTCTAGCTTTGCTGCACTAAGATCAAAGCATATCCTGTAGTGGCAATAAACTACAGAGATACTGAGCATCAATGGGTTTTCAACGGGTCATGCTTCTACAGGCTTCTATGGGGAAAAATCATGTTATCAGATTATACCTCGTATAGTGAAGGCTACATCAGGGGGCAGAGCCTTTTCTTACAAAGCCCCACAGTTATGGAACAGCCTTCCAAGTAGTGTTTGGGAATCAGATACAGTCTCAGCGTTTAAGTCTACACTGAAAACATATCTGTTTAGTCAAGCCTTTTCTTAATAGTGTTTATGAGGTAAAGGAGTAGATCCCGAGGGTCCTCAGACAGAGTGTTTTGGTAAACTTGGATGTATGGATGCTGTCAGTCCCTCACTCACTTGCTCACTCGAGTTTGTTGACGGTGTAGTGGCTGCTGCTTTATGTCCCAGGGCTCCCTCATGCCTGTGCTATCTTCTAGCTTTCCTCTTTTAGTTATGCTGTCATAGTTAGTTGCCAGAGTCCCTGCTTGCACTCAGCACAAAATATATACTGTTTCTACTTATTCGGGTGACATTGGGCATACCTAATAACCTGTGTTTTCTCTCTCTCTCTCTCCCCCCCCATCTGTCCCTCTGAGTTACATGTCAATCCTAAGATCAAGATGCTGACCTCTTCTGCTCCTTGGACCTGCCTTATCCATCCTGATGCCCTATGTCTGGTCGGAGTCTCATCACATTGCTCCTGTGGAGGACAGCCCCATATGGACAGTCGAAAGTTTCATCTCATCTCATCTCATCTCATCTCATTATCTCTAGCCGCTTTATCCTGTTCTACAGGGTTGCAGGCAAGCTGGAGCCTATCCCAGCTGAATATGGGCGAAAGGCGGGGTACACCCTGGACAAGTCGCCAGGTCATCACAGGGCCGACACATAGACACAGACAACCATTCACACTCACATTCACACCTACGCTCAATTTAGAGTCACCAGTTAACCTAACCTGCATGTCTTTGGACTGTGGGGGAAATTGGAGCACCCAGAGGAAACCCACGCGGACACAGGGAGAACATGCAAACTCCGCACAGAAAGGCCCTCGCTGGCCACGGGGCTCGAACCCGGACCTTCTTGCTGTGAGGCGACAGCGCTAACCACTACACCACCGTGCCGCCCAGTCGAAAGTCACACTTGGAATTTTAATTTCCCTGAGGGAACCCTCCCAAAGGGATCAATAAAATTCTATCTAATCTAATCTAATCTAATCTAATCTGGAAGACACTCTGGACACTTACAGTAATGCTCTTATGGCTGAGGACAACAGTTGACTTGCTAACTTTTGGACTGCAGTTGTCATGAACAGTTTTGCACTCAAGTTTCCATCAATGAAGAGTTTATAACATCAACGAAACTGACTTCATGTTAAAACTGTTAATGTTATAGTCATGTTGTCTGTTGTCGCCCAAATGAGGATGGGTTCCCTTTTGAGTCTGGTTCCTCTCGAGGTTTTTTCCTTATGTTGTCTGAGGGAGTTTTTCCTTGGCACCGTCACCACAGACTTGCTCATTGGGAAAAGATTAGGGATAAAATTAGCTTATGCTTAAAGTCATTCAAATTCTGTAAAGCTGCTTTGCGACAATGTCTATTGTTAAAAGTGCTATAGAAATAAATTTGACTTGACTTGACTTATGATGACCACCAAGAAATAACTGCTGAAAGAACTAGCCATAAAGCTGAGCACAAAATATCGATTTAGAGTAAGAGAGTTAAGTCGTGTAAATACATATTTAACAGACAAACTTTTTCATGACATTTTACAGGAAGCTGGGCTTCCCTTGTAGTCTTAGAGCAGTCGCCTCTGATCCTTAACATTAAATATAACTATAAATGGTTAATATGCATGATGTGTCATTTTTTTAAAATAAAGGAATAAAAAATGGCAAATTTATCTTATAAGAGGAAGAAAACTTTTCTTATTAAGGCAGAGCCTGTTGTTAATTGTTCCTTAATTAAAGGTGAACTTGATGTGGTAATAATTGAGATCACTAAATGAAAATGATCGAAAAATTGCTTTAGATAAAAGTGTCAGGAGCATGTAAATTTCTCTTTTCAATGTCAAAGTCTAGCTTCAAAAAAGAAACTGTTCTACAATTTGTTTTCAAACAACATGTCCAATGGATTTTTGACAAGATCATAGATGCTGACCAAACTCCCAGGGTTTCTGATTGTTTTGGATTAAAGGCTGCTCCACTGAGTCATGGGATCCAAGTAGAGCATCAAATAGACCCTTGAATATGTGGCTGTATTGGCAGGAGGCTGGTTTGGACAGCTTGGGATGCCTGCTGAGCCATGCTGTGAACATACACACTCAGGAAACCACTGAATTGTAGATGCAGAAACAGGAAATTCCTCCAGCCCTCGACCACTGTCATTTAGCCCCTGACCTTCAACCTAATCAATTACCCAAGCCAGAGGCAGGCGGCAGGATTACTCCTGCACCACACTGAGCATAGATTTAATTTATGAGAGGCTCGTTGGCCTCACTAGACTGACTCTGAGAGGTGGGTGGCCATCTTAGCAAGAGTTAAAAGAGTGAGTTAGGTATTTCCAGTTGCACAAATGTTCCAAAATTGGTTTGCGTATACTTTCATCTTTGTAATTTACATCAACGTTTCTTCAGGCAGGCCATTAGCACTCTATCCGAGCTCCCTTCTAGAAAATTCTAAGAATATAGCTGTAACAAAAGATATGTTTTTCTAGGATCTAAAACAGTGCATTAGCAATCAGAGTTCATCAGAGTTTCCTAAACAGCTACTTAATTGAACTGGAAAACATAATAACATACTGAATTACCCTTGTTCTTCAGGCTGTTTCTCTGCCAGTGAAGTTTAATACGAGTGCTTCATTTTAGCAAAGCTCAAGGAAACAGCTCATCAGTGATTCAAATCTCTGAGCTCAGAGGTGAAAGCCCTGTAGAATACTCCGAGACCAGATGTGAGCAGCATTTACTCACAGCTCAGAGAGCAGCTCATTTTACAAGGGGATCTGAAAACTCAGCTATACAGCTTTACGGGCTTTGCGTGAATAGACATAGTTTCTATTGATGACCAGTGATCCTCTGTAGTTTGTTGTGGTCTCAAAGCTTCCTCTGAACACTTTTTCAAACACAGGAGAGGAACAGGTTGAACAAACCGGCACATTTCAGCATTCATTCATGACTAAATATGGCATAATGGACGATCTTTGTGGCATTGATCCTGATTTGTAAAGACACAATAGATGAAAAGAGACTCTGTTGTGGGTATGTGGTTAGACATGATCAAAGATATTATCATCCAGAGAAAGAAAATACTAATATGAAGTAGACTTAGTAACAATCAGCTCAAGTGTTTTGTTGTAATAGAGAAATGACTTTAATGCATGTTTAAAAGCCATTTCTGGGGTAGGTAAAATTTCAATCTCATAGGCATCCGAAAATGAAAAAAAAAAAAAAAATAGTTTTCCATTCAGGACAAACTCTTGATAAATGACAGTTTCAGTAAACTCTTCTCCACCTTCAAGAGCTTAATGAGGGTAATTCTCAACCCAGCTCTAATGCACATTTTGTGATTATACCAATTTGCTGTAATTGGATTGTGTACTAATAGTTACTCAAGGCGTCCAGACTTGTGTTCATCTAAACACTTCACCACTTACCCAAGTGTCCACCTCTTGATTAATGTCATGAAACTTGTTATGGTCACATGACGGTCATTATTGTGGAGGGGGTGTGAAACAGAGTGAACTTGCTTGAATAGCAATATAAGCAGATCATATGTGGTATTGCAGACTGCTGCCTCTATTCATGTAGGTCATCCAGATCATTTGAAATGTTCAATAAAATGGCTGAACTTATGATGGTGTAATATTGAAGACAGTTTACCTCTGATGCAGCGAGATGCCCAGTCAAACACACCCATCTAGATATTCATGTCTCAGCCATGTTTTAGATACATGGCTTCCTTCATATTTTTACTCAAAAACCAATTGTCTCTTATGTCTAAAATATGTCATGAAAGGAATGTCTCATTTACTTTAATTGCAGATAAATTGCTGAATCTCCATCTGAGCAGTTAGCGCTTCAAAATACAAGTCTACTGTTTACAATTAGGTTTTTTTTCAGAAATAAATATAAATATAATGTTGATCCACATAATGTTGATTTCTTGAATGTATGCAGTGTATGTCAGCAAGAATGGGAAAAGTTGAGTAATCAAATGAAAGTATTTTTATTTATGCCAAAATTTTCCTCAGTTAGACGTGGAAGGAGTAGAAATGGTCAAAATTAAAACTGGTATGGATTTTATTGGATATTGTAAAAATAAACATGACTAATTTCATTATTTCTAAAATAAATAAATAAACAAACAAACAAGTGTCGCCAGGCAAAACAAACCTCACCTGGTAGCACTTATGATGAAGGAAGATATTGCGATAAAACAATTTTGACCTTTTTTGGTGACCTTGACCTTGATTTTGACCTTGTGTGTGAACATACTTGGCCAATAAACATGGTTCTGATTCTGATTCTCTGCTGCTTTCAGCCAATCAGAACACACCATACTGCTCTTACACCATACTGCGTGATTGTTACACTCTTACATTCTTACAGCATGATGACATAGTGGCTACTGCCTCTATATGAAGCAGTAGCCACAAAAACCTTGACCTTGACTGGATGACCTCCAAAATGTTGGAGGTTCTATTTGAGACCAATGCCCATCTATCCTGAAAGTTTCATGATGATTGGTCCAGCTGTTTTCCCGTAACATCATTTACAAACAAACAAACAAACAAACAAACAAACAAACAAAAACCATACAAACAAAGAAACCTAACCGAAAACAATACCTCACCCCCTAGTGGACTCCGTCCTGGGTGAGGTAACAAACAAACAGATAACTTAATGAATTCATGAGTAATGGAATTAATGAATTGATGAATAAATGAATAAATGCCTGGGAGGCCTGAATGAAAATGTATGATTTTTCCTTTAAATGCAATGTATGAAGACTATTATCATTCCAGACCAGGGAAGTCCACGGGCTATTTGGCACCCTTGGCAAAATTTACTATTTTCCTCACACTTGCATCACTTATTCAAATAACGTTAATTTAATTTCAGTTACACTTTGATTGGGCTTTGGTTTGATGCATATAGACAGAAAACAAGTTTCTCCTTACTAATTCAGAGGGTATTGTTTATGTGTCTGTACCATGTAATTTGTAAAATTATGGCTTAGATTAAATTACCAGCAGTTTTAAATTACATTTAGCTTTGAGCTCATTTTGATCAAAAGGTGCAAAACTTTGGACTGAGTGAGGTTTTTTTATTATGGGGGAGACAGGCAGTGTTTGATTGCCTGCAGCGAAAGCTTTGTTTTTGACATCTCTGATGATTACTTGCACTGTTGCGCAGGACAGTGGGGGCTGGGGACAAGGGGCTGGGCAGACAGAAACTGGCAAGCATGTTGTTTAATACGACACACTGCACAGCTTCACTTCAATTTAAATCAATTCAGTTCATTTCAATTTTATTTGTACAGTACCTTCAATAAAATACATTGTCACAAATTAGATTTGGATTTAAATAGATTTAGATCTCTAATGAGCAAACCAGAGGCCACAGTGCCAAGAAAACCACTCGCTGAGATGTGAGGAACCAAACTCAAAGTGAACTCATCATCTTTTGGGTGACACTGGAGAGAGGTAAACTGTCATATAGATAAAGTGCAAGGACAAATCCCCTACTCCAAGAACATTACATTAATGGCATTTAGCAGACTCTCTTACAACATACCCAGAGCAGCCTGGGGTTAGGTGCCTTGGTCAAGGGCATTTCAGCCATTCCTGCTGGTCTAGGGAATTAAACCAGCAACCTTTTGGTCCCAAAGCTGCTTCTCGAACCATTATGCCATGGCTTCCCACCCTTGCATATTTATCTTTATCATGAATATGATTTTCAAAAGCATCCAAGGTTTATTTTTCCCCCATCTCATTGAGAAATTGGTCAGTGTTCACTTCCCGCAATGCACTTTGACTGCCTATTTCATCTCTACCTAAAGAGAATGATGCAGCAGCACTTTAATGTTTTCATCTGTCCAGCTTTCTCACTTCCTCATCTGTATACTCTGCTCAAGCAGACATGTTCCCAAAGCACATTCCATTACATTAGAGGCATTGAGCTCTTATCCAGAGCAATGTACAACATACCCAGAGCAGTTGGGGGTTAGGTGCCTTGCTCAAGGGCACTTCAGCCATTCCTGCTGGTCCAGGGAATCAAACCAGCGACCTTTTGGTCCCAAAGTTGCTTCTCTAACTATTACACCATGGCTTCCCCTAGACCAGCATTAAACAAACAAACAAACAAACAAAAACCCTCAGTTTTCACCAGTCTTTTGGAGGTTCTCCAGTCAAATGAAACAAACAAACAAACAAACAAATGTAACTGTTTGTCCATAATTATCATGCCACACCCTTTTTATGGTGTAAAAATGGCGAGGCTTTTAATCCAAAGAACACCATCCCAACTATGAAGTATGAGGGTGGCAGCATCAGGAAAATGGATGGGTGCACTTCAGAAACTAGATATCAAAGAGAAAACAGAATTATCTAGAAATACTGAAGCAGCACTTCAAGACATCATTCAGGAAGACAATGATTCTAAGCATACCTCCAAGGTTGTAATGAAATGAAAGCATTATACTTGACACCACAAAGCCTTGACCTGAATCTCACAGAAAATCTGTGGACTGAACTGAAAAAGCATGTCTGAGCAATGAGGCAAACAAACCTGAGTTACAGCAGCTCTGTCAGGAGGAATGAACAAAAATTTTCAGCAAAGTATTGTGAAAAGCATGTGGAAGGCTAAACCAAGCATTTGATTCAAGTTCAAGCAATTAAAAGGCAATGCCACTGAATCTCATCTCATTATCTCCAGCCACTTTATCCTGTTCTACAGGGTCACAGGCAAGCTGGAGCCTATCCCAGCTGACTACGGGCGAAAAGCGGGGTACACCCTGGACAAGTCGCCAGGTCATCACAGGGCTGACACATAGACACAGACAACCATTCACACCTACAGTCAATTTAGAGTCACCAGTTAACCTAACCTGCATGTCTTTGGGGGAAACTGGAGCAGCCGGAGGAAACCCATGCGGACAACATGCAAACTCCGCACAGAAAGGCCCTCGCCGACCCCTGGGCTCGAACCCAGACCTTCTTGCTGTGAGACGACAGCGCTAACCACTACACCACCGTGCCGCCCCTTGCCACTGAATAAAGTAATTAAATAAGTAAATAAAAGTACCCTAACTGACTTAACAAAGGAAATATATCATGTAGGTAACATGAAATATGAAGTGTTGTGGAAAAAAATTCAGTTTGAATGTCTTTAGCCTTGGTGTATGTGAACTTAAACCATAACTGCAACTGTGACTATGAACTGTTGCTACTGTTTCTCATTCACAGAGACTTATCAGACATGCACACAGTTTAAGCGTAACGATAAACAGATTAAATTTTTTTTTTATTATTTAAAAAAGAAAGACATTTAATCATTGGTATGGTGAGGTTTTCTTTATTTAACATTTCTAAAAGGACTCTCCATTGACAGCACTTTGAGGCTGTTCTGTTGTTTTCAATGCTGAGATGAAGAAGAATAAAACCCTTCTGGAAATGCTGTTATTAAAAAAATCATCAACTCTGAGGTGATAATTCAAATCTTGTGCCTGTTTCAAAAAGTGGGTTTACTGAAAACTCAGAGTCAGTTGACCAGAGTTGAAGGATACCTGGGGATTGTGGGTTCACAAAACAAGTTCAGCTTAACACTGAGCCAGTAACCATGGCAACATACTCTGTGAAGCTAACCTGCCTACTGGCAGGTTTTCTTCTACTATGCTTGCGCTTCTCCTCCTCTTTAGCTGAAGCCTGCAGACTGAAGAAAGTGTCAGACATGGTGTGTCATTTTCATGAAGATCCAGTTGACATTGAAGCAAAAATACTGTGCAGAATTCTCTATCGAGAGAAGGTGATCAGACCCCACGTGGATGTTTTATCATTCCCTGATAATGATTTACAACTTTGTTTCCAAGAAAGTTGGGATGTTGTGTAAAGTGTAATTAGAATGTGCTGATTTGCAAATCATGGAAGCCCTATATGTCATTGAAATAGTACAAAGACAACATATCAAATCAAATGTTGAAACTAATAAATTTTATTGTTTATTGAAAAATATATGCTCATTTTTAATTTAATGCCAGCAACATGTTTCAAAAAAGTTGAGGAATGCTAAAGAAAAAAAAAAGAACCTAATTAGATTAATTGCCAACAGGTCAGTAACGATTGGGTATAAAAAGAGCATCCCAGAAAGGCGGAGTCTCTCAGAAGTAAAGATGGGGAGGGATTCACTGCTGTGTGAAAGACTGCGTGGGCAAACAGTACAACAATTTAAGAATAACGTTCCTCAATGTAAAATTGCAAAGAATTTGGGGATTACATCATCTATGGTACATAATATGATTAAAAGAGTCAAAGAATCTGGAGAAATCTCTGTATGCAAGAAACAAGGCTGAAAACTGACATTGGATGCCTGTGATCTTCAGGCCCTCAGGCGACACAGCATTAGAAGCAGACACGTGTCTGTAGTGGAACTCACTGTATGGGCTCAGGAACACTTCAGAAAACCATCATCTGTGAGAACAGTTCATTACTGCATCCACAAACGCAAGTTAAAACCAGATATAAACAATATCCAGAAACACCACCACCTTCTCTGGGCCCGAGCTCTTTTACGATGGACTGAGACAAAGTGGAAAACTGTCCCGTGGTCTGTCGAATCAAAAGTAGAAATTCATTTTAGAAATCATGGACACTACGTCTTCCAGGCTAAAGAGGAGAGGGACCATCCGGCTTGTTATCAGTGCACAGCTCAAAAGCCAGCATCTGTGATGGTATGAGGGTGCATTAGTGCACATGACATGGGGAGCTTGCACATTTGGGAAGGCATCATTAATGCTGAATGATATATACAGGTTTTGGAGCAACATGCTGCCATCTAGACAACCTATTTCTCAGGGAAGGACTTGCTTATTTTACCAAGACAAAGCCAAACTGCATTCTGCACATATTACAACTGCATGGCTCTGTCGTAAAAGAGTCCAGGTGCTAAAGTGGCCTGCCTGCAGTCCTAACCTCTCTCCCATTTAAAACATTTAGCGCATTATGAAGCGCAAAATATGACAAAGGAGTCCTCCGAACTGCTGAGCAGATAAAATCCTAGATCAGGCAAGAACGGGACAACATTTCTCTTTCAAAACTACAGCAATTGGACTCCTCAGTTACCACACATTTACAGTGTTGTTAAAAGTAGAGGTGATGCAACACAGTGGTAAAGATGCTCCTGTCCCAACGTTTTTAAAACATGTTGCTGGTATCAAATTAAAAATGAGCATATATTAAAAAAAAAAAACAATAAAATTTCTCAGTTTCAACAAGTGATATGCTGTCTTAATGAAAGATAGGGTTTCCATGATTTGCAATTCATCACATTCTGTTTTTATTTACAGTTCACACCATGTCCCAACTTTCTGGGAAACAGGGTTGTAGTATGATGCTTTGAGACTTGAAGTACTTATCAGTTCATTTGATACACTATATTTTAAAATTTCCAGGTGTGAGTGATTGCATAGATGGGACTCCTATCACAGTTCTTTCAGTAAATGATGAAGATTATGTGAATAGGAAGTCTTTCCACAGTATTGATGTTCAGGTCAGTAGGAGCCTTTTATCATTCCAAATCAAAGATACTTTACAATACACATACTGCAGTGAATTACTGTTCTGCACTGTATATATTATATGTGATGCAGCCCACATCTGTTCATGACTTGTGAGTTGTGTGTGTATAGATAGATAGATAGATAGATAGATAGATAGATAGATAGATAGATAGATAGATAGATAGATAGATAGATTACTTACTTACTTACTTACTATTACTTACTTACTGCCCATTATGCCTCCTGGCATTTAGGGCAGCAACAAAGGCTCTCCACTCCTAGAGATTTTGGGCTGTCTTTTGGACACTTCCCCAGGTCAGATTCATGGTTCGCATCTCCTCCTCCACAGTCTGATGCCAGGTGGTTTTGGGTCTTCTTCTTTTTCTTCTACCTTCTGGTGTCCAATGCAGGGCTACTCTAGGGATGCTG
This sequence comes from Neoarius graeffei, assembly GCF_027579695.1. Classification (NCBI taxonomy): domain Eukaryota; kingdom Metazoa; phylum Chordata; class Actinopteri; order Siluriformes; family Ariidae; genus Neoarius; species Neoarius graeffei. The sequence goes on from NC_083570.1 coordinate 92,626,259, forward strand.
TTTTTCCTCTCTTCTCATGACATGCCCTATCCAATTCCAGTGCTGTCTCATTATGATATTCTCCATGCTAATATTCCTCCTATTGCGACTGAAAATTTAAATTGCCAACCCGCTCTGTAAGGTACCCCTACCAGCCCTGTTTGCTGACCCCTTACGTGGATCCTGAGCCCAGCCCACAGCAATGTTTTAACTTGGTTCACTGCTGGACATTAGCCAGGGTTGAGATGACCATTGGGATGCTTTTGGCCTGGTTCCAGCGCCTTCATAGTCTTACGGTCACCCCAGAAAGGACATGTGACCTTATTGTGGCAAATGTGATTTTCCACTACATTGCCATGATTGGAAGAGAACAATGTCCTACTCAACCAGTGAACTATCCTGAAACCAAACATCCCAACCAGCCCACTGATGCACCAGATGGAAGAGCAGTCAGAGACACAATATCCTACCATCATTTCTGATTGTCCGATCACCTCCCCCTTCCCCTCCCTCCACATCAAAATTACAAATTAAGTAAGTTTTTTTTTTTTTGTTGTTCAAACAAGTAAAATCACCCACCTTTGGGCATGTCACCCACCTGTTTCTGATGTTCCAGTTGTTATATTTCTATTTAGGTCTTTACATCTGCATCCTTTTGTGGTCCATTTCTAAATTAGATTTATCAATTTGTTTCTCTAAGTACACATTCTGCAGCCTTTTCACAGGGAGCGATAAGAACACAAAAAATGACATTGAATTTCACAGTGCCAGGTCTATTTATTTTCAACGTAAGTCTTGGACCAATGCGGAATAACATCTTACTGTGGTAAGTAGTGCTGTGCAGCTGGATGGACCCTCTTTATCATTGTAATTCCTAGCATTGCTTTGTTACAGAAAAAGAAGGTGCACATTTCATTATGGTAGAGTATAACAAACAGCAACTGTTAGATGTTATGTTTTTTAAATATGTAAAACCTTGACATGCCTCTCTGTATCGTCCCTCTCTGTGGCAGCTGAAAAGCTGTCTTCATCATTCCCTTGTAAAGAAAATTACCAATTTTTGTGTTCTCCTCAAACCCATTACGAAAGATCTGTGGAATATTAAAAGTACTTACAATTGCAGAGAGGTCTGTTATAGCAGAAGGCTCCACCAGACAGATTACACCATCAGTAAGTGGTAGAAGATGGAGAGTAGACTGTGAAATTTTACAATTACCCATACAAGTGTCCCAACTTAGTTGCTGAATTTTGTTTTTACAACAGTGTACAGACCACATTGCAATTCTTCAAATATACAACTCTGAGTCACCTTAAAATGATCACAATGTCTGACAAGGACAACTAAGAATCTGATAAAGTAACAGGAGTCAATTAGGGGTGGCACAGTGGTGTAGTGGTTAGCACTGTCGCCTCACAGCAAGAAGGTCCTGGGTTCGAGCCCAGGGGCTGGCGAGGGCCTTTCTGCGTGGAGTTTGCATGTTCTCCCCGTGTCCGCGTGGGTTTCCTCCGGGTGCTCCGGTTTCCCCCACAGTCCAAAGGCATGCAGGTTAGGTTAATTGGTGACTCTAAATTGACTGTAGGTGTGAATGTGAGTGTGAATGGTTGTTTGTCTTTGTGTTAGCCCTGTGATGACCTGGCGACTTGTCCAGGGTGTACCCCGCCTTTCGCCCGTAGTCAGCTGGGATAGGCTCCAGCTTGCTTGCAACCCTGTAGAACAGGATAAGCGACTACAGATAATGGATGGATGGATGGATGGATGGATGGAGTCAATTAGAAAGAATTGTACAACAAGTAATTCTAATACTGCCAGTAATTCTGTGTACCAAGCTGTGCCCAAGATGGATGGGTAGGTGTCACTGAGATAACATTGGCAAAAGGATGAATACTGTAAAATTTGAAAAACTAAGTTCTTATGTAGGCACTTGTGTCCTGGAGGGTGGTTGGGTAGGGTATTGGTGAAACATCACAATTGCTTGCAATGAAATTATACTTCACCTGTTTGAATTTTATTTTTTTATATTTCATCTTCAGTCACTGCCAAGTACATTTTGTGCCTGCTGAGTTGCACCTGCATAAGTATTAAAGAGGTACTGCACACTTAAATGTGCTTTTTAAGCTGTAAACTAAATAATATGACAGTACTGTGATGAAACACATTATTCCTGGTTTTGATAATAACAAAATTACCATTTTTGTAAAAAAGAAGCATTTTGTGGGTTGAAAATGTGCTCAAAATGCCTTCTTAGGGTTAAAATTATCCTGAACCTTCCAAGGCTGATGCTGATGTAGACGAAATTGAGTCGTACATGAGCTGATAGCCGACGAGGCACGTAGCACCGAGTTGGCTATAAGCCATGTACAACGAGATTGAGTTGAGTGTAATAACTGTTTTATTCTATTCACATTCACTGGATTTTGAGAAACAGAACATTTTCATTTTCATTTTTTGCAAATTTGATAAATAAAAACTTTATATAAAATGTCAGACAAAATAATTTCTGCTTAGAATGTAAACAAACTTGTGAAATTTGTGAAAAATGCTATTATAATAATTCTTGAAAAAAAAAATATGTTCTTCCAATCAAATACTCTCATTCCATGTTTCGTTGCTTTTTTTTTGTGTGTATTTTTTGGGGTTTTGTTTCCGAGTAGAGTTTTTATTTTGTCCTCGCTTGGTTCACCAATACGCTCTGCCATTTTGTTTTTCTTTACTCATGGTATATGAGTAGATAGTTTAGTAGTAGAGTAGCCAATCAGAGCACACAGTTGCTCATATCCAGTGAATGTGGATAGAATATACAGGGTGTTTTCAAAAAAATCTGAAATTATTTGAGATGTAAATATCCCAGAAGCTACACAGTCTAGGCAAATGAAACTGAACGGGCTTAATGTTGAGCAATATAAGATTTATTCCTCAAAATTTGAATGAGAAATTCAAAGGTATGTGAATTCCATGAACGATTTCACAAATTTTAAATATTCGCGAACCCGCTCGATCGTCTCTTCCGATACTGATGGTCGTCCAGATCCTTTTGCCCTGCACACACAGACAGCATTCCTCTTTGAACTTTTTGTGCCATGTCCAAATCTGCAGTGCAGTTAGTGCATTTTTAGAGAATTCTCTCATTATTGCATGCTGCACGGTCTTGTTCGACTGTGTTCGAGTGTACTCTAACACACAAAACACCTTTTCTTTTCCAGTGAATGGCATTTCTATACTTAAAGATAAAAACAAAAAACATGAAACATAAAATAAAATTAAAAAAAATAAAATATAAAATATAACATAAAACATAAACATATAAAATATAACATAAAACATAAAATTTACCTGTTTTCACACATGCTGTTAAAATTTGAGGTCAATTGAATGAGAATTGAGACTGTGATACTGCCTCCATTTTCAAATACTGTATATATGCTTTACTTAGGGTTAACCTAACTCAGAGTTGACTGACCTTGCCAAATTATCACTTTTTCTGAAACTGAAAACTCTGACTTGGACAACTCAGGGTTAGTCAAGCCAGATTTAAGGTTTTAACTCAAAGTTTGTTCAACCTTCTTTGAGAAAGACACCTTTTCTTGCATCACATACCCTGTCTTTGATTATTTTTCTATAATGCACGTCCATTGTGTTTTATTTATTACACAGTGGTACATACAGTATGTATATTATTTGCCTGTTGTGTCTAATATTTGAACAGTTTGAATAGGAACATGTTCTTTAAAATAATCTGTACTGCAATAATAAGCAGGTCCATATTTTGTACACCTGCTACAACAAGCTTTTGAGTCCCTGCTATAAAACACAATGTGTCTCACTGCACTGGGCAATGGCCAATGTTGACGATGCCATATGTCTACTACTGCTTCAGACATATGAGAATAAAAGGATAAGGATGTTTTGTGTATTCTCATCTTTTCTATGTTCCCCTTTCACTTGTTGGTTCAATTTGGAACCTTATTGCTTCCATCAGTTGTTCAATTGTCCCTCCATCTGTCTCTTTATCAATTTCCCTCTTCAGATTTAATTAACTTTATACCACAGTGCTCTTGAAATCTTAAATCTGCTTGGTCAGAAGGTGTTGTTTAATTTTCAAAAACAGTCACTCTGATCCAGCTACATGGCAAATCAATGGTCTATAATAATGTACTTGTTTTAATGCATTATCATTTCTACAATAAATTTAACTTGCTTGGATTTGTATGCTGGATGTGCAACATAAACAGATTAGAAATGTGTATAATTATTAGCTCATCCAGCTGACAGGCAATGAGCTTATGCCATCATGTGTTGTCTGCCCATTGTCCGTCTGGCGTCGTCCACGTTTCACAAAAATCGTTTCTTCTCTCTCAATTCTTCACCGATTTTTATTCTTTTTGGCAGGAAGGTAGGTCTGCCTGGGGTGCATATAGCTTCTACACAGATTTGCATAATTGAAATTAATAATGAAGATATGGAGTAATTAAGCCCTAATGAGCAGTTTCCACACAACTTGCTTCTTCTCTCTCAATTCTTCACCGATTTTTATTTTTTCTGGCATGAAGGTAGGGGTACCTAGGGTGCATATAACTTCTTCACAGATTTGCTTAATTACAATTCTTCATGAAGTTATGGACTAATTAAGCCTTAATGAGCAGTTCAACAAAAATAATTTCTCTTCGGTCAATTCCATGCCATTTTGAATTCTTTCTGGCAAATAGGTTGGTATTCCTAGGGTGTATATAGCTTCTATATATAGCTTGTAGGGTGGTACAGTGGAGTAGTGGTTAGCACTGTCGCCTCACGGCAAGAAAGTTCTGGGCTCGAGCCCAGTGGCTGATGGGGGCCTTTTTGTGTGGAGTTTGCATGTTCTCCCTGTGTCTGTGTGGGTTTCCTCCGGGTGCTCCAGTTTCCCCCACAGTCCAAAGACAGGCAGGTTAGGCTAATTGGTGGCTCTAAATTGGCCATAGGTGTGAATGGTTGTTTGTCTCTATGTGTCAGCCCTGTGATGATCTGGCGACTTGTCCACTGCCTCTCACCCATTGTCAGCTGGGATAGGCTCCAGCTTGCCTGTGACTCTGTACAGGATAAGTGGCTACAGATAATGGATGGATGGATGGATGGATGGATATAGCTTGCAACATTTATTGCACAGGGTGGACCACTTTAGATCATTCCTTCTGAACTAAACAGGGCCGGAGTGAGCTATGCCGTCATTGACGGTCTCATTGATATGGTGAAGTGTTCTCTAAAGAGATGCTCATTTGCCATTTACAGAAGGAGTCTCCAGTGTCTGTGCTTTCTAACAGTCAGATCAACCACATTTTCCAACAAGGTAAAGTCTTCAGGATGGAGGGATTGCTTTCTAGGTAATAGGCTGCATGTATTTGTATTATTAAGTTCAAGAGAGAGAAAAAACAAGTGGCTCATGAGGGGTTGAGTGTTCATAGGTGTTTTGATGAAAAGGATAACAGAAACTAATTTGTTTTGCAGGTGTTCCACAACATTTAACATTACTATAAAGATTCCTTAATTAATAGAAATGTGTTAGTATTGGCAATTTTCTGTGGTGTAAGAGGAAAAAAGCAATCTGGCTCCTGTTGTGTTGGACCACATTAAACCACCTTACGGTTGAATATTTTCATCCAACACTATGCCCTGTTGTGTTTTAATCCTTACTTCTTCCATTAGATGCTGATTATTACACTAAGGCAAGATGGGAGCACAACCTGGATGGATTGTAGTCCGTAATAGGACACCATGTACACATACACTTACACCTACAGGCAATTTATCTTTGCCAATCCATCTACTAGCATGTTTTTTTTTGTTTTGTTTTTTAGACGAGAGAAAACCAGAGAATCCAAAGGAAACGGATAGGGACACAGGGAGAACATGCAAAACTCTGCACAGACATAAATCCAAGCTTGGCTCGAATCAAGGACCCTAGAACTGTGAGGAAGCAATGCTACTTGTTACCACTGTGCTGTCCAGTGATAATACGGCTATAAATTTTGCAACAACACAGTAATTAGGCATTTTCTAAATGCAGCTTTGTCCTCTAGATATAGTAAATAGCCTGTGCCACCACCTAGTCTGATGCCAAGGTTAAAAACCAAACACGCCTTTACCAAAAAACCCACAACAATCCGAGGATATTTTCTGCAGTTCAGGAGGAATGATACATTTACCAATTATTTATTTAAGGACATAGAAGCAGATACCCTAAGAACATTGGCTTATTATTTATAAGACTCCATACTCAGAAGTCTGGAAAGTTTTCTACAATGAGTTTTCTGTTTGGCCCAACAAGAGATATTTAATGAACCATGACTGACCTGCTCTTGTCTTCCTCCATGCTTCTTTCCCACATCGATCCACATGGATGTTCAGTATTTGTCTTTTTTAATATTTGCTCTGGTAAACCAACTGTTAGAAGCTGTTAGAAAAGGAATGCATGTGTAGCACAGCACCTTATTTTACCCTCACCATACTAAATACCATTGTTGCTGGGTATTTTAATAGCTTTCTTGATATTTAATGAAATCAGCCATGATGGAGGGAAGGAAAAAGGATGGTAGAATGGATTTAAAAAAAAAGAATTACAGTACTTGGAATGATGAAATAACTTTTACAAAGTAAAGACCATCTGAAATCTTAAGGAATAATACATCAGATTTTCTTTATCTCTCCATATTCAAGGAATTGCAGAGATACTTTGGCAGCATTGCACATCAGTGTTCATGAGTGTGATTCTCAAAATTGTATAAATGTTCTGGGAAGCTGAATGATAATTTGCATGCTTTTTTCTCTGCATGGTTTGTTAATCAGAAGCTTCTGTAAATATGCTGATGAGCAAAACCTCTGTTTGGGTACTTTGTGGCATCCACTTCAGGATGGCAGACTCATTATAAAATGCAAATGCATCTTTCTTCTTAAAGCGCTGCGGCTTTCGTCTTGTTCGCTTACTCACTCGCGGGTCTATTAAAGACAGGGAACTGGAAAACAAAGCGGAGAAAAATAACATGTTGAAATGATGTGGCAAGTGAAATATCAATCATTTTGATGTCAAAGAAAGAAAGTCAGTGTTCTTCTGATGATACTTTAGCCAGAATGTAATTGAGAGTAGGAATATTTACAAGCATTTATTTTAAAAAAAAGTCTCTCTCTCTCTTTTTTGGCTAAGTCTTGGCTCCAACTTTCACCAAAACCACATGCTTTCTTCTTTTGCATTGTGGTTGTGCTGTTTTCTCAGTACCCTGTGCTGTCCTGATTATCATTTTCCCTTCTGACCTTTGACTCTACCAGCTGTTCTCCCCTAATTTGGATAATTGCAACACACACACACACATGCACAGGCCCAGTCCACCCTTCTTATTTCACACAGCTGTGAACTCGATTGCAGTTCAAATCAGTTGTTCCGCATTGACCGCCATGACATCCAAGAATGTGTCCTGCAGCCAGTGACCTATAATTCACAACCTAGGTTAGTATATATGCATCTGTACCATTGTACAACATGGTCTCTGAGCTCTGGATCAGTGCAGGGTCATAACCTTGATGCGTCCCGCGTGGATATGTTATAACCTTTAAAATGGTGTCTGGTGTTGACTCAGGTGCCCTCTGATTATTTTCAGCCTAAGCATGATCCAGCCTTTTCACCTCCTGTAAAGACACTGAGGGTCCCATTAGCCAACATTTGGCATGTAATACCACTAGAGGAACCTGATCTGTCTGAAAAAGCCCACGTCATGGTTAATCTCTTATTAAACGTGCAAAATCTGAAGAAACTGAGAAGCTTTCTAAAGCACTCAATGCTGAGACATGAGACAGAGCTGTTGTGTTTTCTATCTGTACTCCAGCTGAGACAAAGAGCCATTCTGTTTGCAGTAAAGGACGGACGGAGTCAGCGTTCTAAGATCTGCATCACTACAGCTGCCCTTGTACAATGCCAATGTTTTATGATGGCTTGCGTAATTGCATAGTGTCCTCTATTTCATTATATATAGTTGTATGGAGGAGTTATGTACTCCATAGGCACCTATGTACCTGTGTCTACAGAACTGTACAGATGTGCAGAGGTGTTTATCCACATCTGCGAGTCTTTGTGTGCGAATTTAGGGTGTGAAAAGATGACTATATTTAAGGACAAACACAGCCAAGGCACTGTAACCCAATCTTCCACATCCAGTATGTGTGTGTGTGTGGCTATATGCACTCCATCTGTCTCTGTGGGAGGTGAAAAGGTGATTACATGCTTGGAAACCCAGCACGAAATCTCCTCACATTGTAAGAACTGTTCTATTCTTAAAGCAGGTGTTTAATATTTCCTGGAGACACGTAAAACGCGAAGAAAACTGTAAGAATAATGCATAACCTCTTCACTAAAAAGGGTAGGAAGGAAAACAATGGCCCTGTTTCTCTCCTCCATGAACTCGCCGACAGCATGCAGGCAAAAATATGAAATTAATTTTCCTCACATGACTGGTTCATCAGATAATTTGGGAAGAAAATGCATATGTATGGGGTGAAATAGTGGGTGAGTCATCTACATAGTGAATACTGATTGTGTTTTTCTTACACAGCTCCGTCAGCAGCTCCGTTGCAGAGAGGGTAGATAAGAAAGTTACAGATATTTCCCACTCTGAGTACAGAGCAGGCACCATGCTGGGTGCAAATGATCCCTTCCCATGACATCATCATTGTGAGACACAACGACATGCATATTCACTGTTATGAAGCCCTGAAACGTGCCTGTCCACATTCATCTGCTACTTAAAACCATATGTTCCATGTATTTTCTCTTACAGCCTGGAGAAAATATCTGTGATTTTAATGACTTTGAGACCTGCTTTCTGAAAGGCTTTGTACTGTTGATGTCATCTTATGTCTTACAATTCACCGTGAGTCCTCCACCTTTTTACATTAATCTATGGGCTGTCACATTTTGAAAACCCGGCCCGTGATTTGATCTTTAAAGCACAGAGTTGACAACACAGGAAAATAAGTGTAGCCATCAATAATCCTGATGTGTTCATGTCTGCACTGGGGAAAGCAAAATGGATCCGGGGGGGGGGGACACAAAAGAGTTAATAATCTATTACACATCGTAAAGCTGTGCAGACATTGAGTGTTTCTTGTCATGCTGTGAGATTGTGCATTGTATCTTTTGTCTGGTTTTCGTTGAACATCATATTGGAGGTGACACAAGTCCAGGTAAGTCAAATGGAGCAGGGTTCAAGACAAAAGTTACAAGTAAAGGCTTCAGCGTACTTAATGAGGAGACAGCATCTGCAAGGGTTTGACAAAGACCAAACCACCATCACCAGTTTACAACTTGCATACTGCCTGCGGCTTCGTATTGGCTGTTGTGTGTGAGTGCTCCAGTTCTGCAAATGGCACAGTTAAAAGTTCACAACATTTTCTATGTCTATTAGAAGATGATTGCGCACTGCAAAGTATTTTTTATTTTATTATTTTATTTTTTTTTAATGAGCTTTGCCTTAACATAATTGAAAATAACATGTACAAGGAAACAAAATGGAATTTGCATGTTCTCCCTGTGTCTGCGTGGGTTTCCTCCGGGTGCTCCAGTTTCTCCCACAGTCCAAAGACATGCAGGTTAGGTTAATTGGTGGCTCTAAATTGACCATAGGTGTGAATGTGTGTATGTGAATGGTTGTTTGTCTCTATGTGTCAGCCCTGCAATGACCTGGCGACTTGTCCAGGGTGTACCCCACCTCTCGCCCATAGTCAACTGGGATAGGCTCCAGCTTGCCTGCGACCCTGCACAGGCTAAGTGGTTATGGATAATGGATGAATGGATGGAAGGAAGGAAACAAAATGATAAGTATGATTACACATAGGCAGGATTACCACAACAGTTTACACCAATTACTGTGGGCCCGGTTAATAAAAACATAAGAAGATGGATAGAGCCATCCATCCATTATCTGTAGCTGCTTATCCTGTTCTACAGGGTCGCAGGCAAGCTGGAGCCTATCCCAGCTGACTATGGGCAAGAGGTAGGGTACACCCTGGATAAGTCGCCAGGTTATCACAGGGCTGGCACAGAGACAAACAACCATTCACACTCACATTCACACCTACGGTCAATTTAGAGCCACCAATTAACCTAACCTGCATGTCTTTGGACTGTGGGGGAAACCGGAGCACCTGGAGGAAACCCACACAGACATGGGGAGAACATGTAAACTCCACACAGAAAGGCCCCCATCGGCCACTGGGCTTGAACCCAGGACCTTCTTGCTGTGAGGCAACAGTACTAACCACTACACCACCATGCTGCCAAGATGGATAGATACACTAATAAATTAAAATGCAATGCAATAATAGAAAAAATCTGAACATTAATCTAAAAACAACAGGTAATGGGGCTGGTAAGGATGCGTGATTTTTTATATTTCACAAAGACAGTTTTCCATGAACGCAGGTCTTCTATGTTATACACAGAGATAAGTGCATCATGATAGTAAGCTTGTAACAAGAATTTAAACTATATGAGAGAAACCTGGGTTAACCTAAAATGTTCAGGAAGAGAGTTCCAAATTTGAGTGGTTCTCACAAGAAATGAGTATTGGTGTGTCACAGTTCTACACTTATGAGGATGAAAAGAAATTATATTGGGATTTGCAGTAGATCTAGTTAATCTAGTTGGTATCAAAAGACTGAGTAAAACATCAGATGAGATTGTTACAATGCCATTTATGACCTTAAAAAAGAATACTTGTGCCAATAGCAAATTGGCAAAAGGTTAATGGCAGGGAGTCTGTCCATATAGCTGTCCGAACAAAGAAAGGGGAGGTTTAAAATAAATTTCGATGCCTGACACTGAATGCTCTCGACGCATTTGATAAGCTCAACTGACTGCGGACACCAGACTTGAGTAGTGTATCCTAAGACTGGGCCAACAACCACTATTTATAATGTGCAGCATGTTTTTTGATTGCTAATCTCTGTAGCACATCTGCACAGAAAACCAAGTAGCTTGTTGGCCTTTGCACACTTTTCCATTACATGTTTCAACCACGTCAGGTCACTTGGCACCCAGATGGCAAGATCTTGCTCCACAGAGGTGATTGTCAGGGTTGTTCTGTTGATCTTGTAAGGGTACTGAACAGGTGTGACTTTCCTTGTGATCCGCTGACATTTGCACTTTTCTTGGTTGAACATTAAGCCAGACGAAGCAGACCAATTCCCCAAGTTAGTAAGGTCGCTCTGTAGTAAGGCGCTATCAGAGATGGAATCAACATGCCTAAACAATTTTATCATCTGCAAAACAGGCAAGCTTAGAGTGTTCCACAATGTCCGGCAAATCGTTAACCTACAGCAGGAACAGTATAGATCCCTGTGGGAAGCCTGACGTCACAGGCTTTTCAGGGGAAGTGACCCCAAAAACGGTGACACGTTGCCTTCAATTCTGCAAACATGAGCGAAACCACGGAAGCAAGTTACCAGAGATGTGAAAACAGCTGTGCAGCTTGTTGATAAGCACTGCATGGTTAACCTTGTCAAACGCTTTTGACATGTCCATATATATCACATCAGTCTGCTTCCCAGCGTCCAACAACACACCGATGTAATCAAGAACTTCAAGTAGCTGAGTGGTGCATGATTTTCCAGGGATAAAACCATGCTGAGTGCTGTTGATCAGACAAAGATGGTCCCATATTTTACTGAGCACGCAACGTTCAAGGACCTTAGAAACATTTGATAGCAATGAGATTGGATGGTAATGTTCAACATGCTTTCTTTCTCCTTTCTTGTGTACCTGAATAATATTTGCAAGCTTCCAATTGTCTGGCAGAGTGCCATGGCAAAGCGATAGTTGAACAGCTGAGTGAGCAATGGCGCCATTTGTCGAGCAGTCTAAGTAGACGACATGAAATGCCGTCAGGACTGGTGGCTTTGTTGGTATCAAGTGCAAGCAGAGAACCCAGCACCTCCTGGGTACTAAGCCACAAATCTGTCAGTGTGGGGCTAGAGGATATCGGTTCTGATACCTCTGCAGATGGAAGTGGTTGTACTGTACTGACTGTGACAATGCAGGTGATGGAAATATGGATCCTTTTTTTTTGCATTGTAAGCGCCAAACTTTGTTTTGGATAATGCTAATAAACCATTATTATTATTATTATTATTATTATTATTATATAAACAAATGAGGAAGAAGAACTGCTGTTCCATATTTACAAAAAGAGAAGGAAAAGAGAATTAAAATGTTTGTTGTATGTGAGAAGGACTTGGAATGAATCAGTTTGGGCTCACTTCATTTGGAATGAGTTCTCCCAGCAGCTATTTGCACAAGACAATCAGTGCAGTTCCTGCACAATGTCCAATTGTTTCACAATTATGCCATATTTCCAAATATGCTGAGACCAACAAATCTTCATAAAGCCACGTCAACATCCATCCATCCATTATCCATAACTGCTTATCCTGTGCAGGGTTGCGGGCGGGCTGGAGCCTATCCCAGCTGACTATGGGTGAGAGGTGTGGTACACCCTGGACAAGTCGCCAGATCATCGCAGGGCTGACACATAGAGACAAACAACCATTCACACTCACACCTACGGTCAATTTAGAGCCATCAAATAGCCTAACCTGCCTGTCTTTGGACTGTGGGGGAAACCGGAGCACCCAGAGGGGACCCACACAGACATGGGGAGAACATGTAAACTCCACACAGAAAGGCCCCCATCGGCCACTGGGCTCGAACCCAGAACCTTCTTGCTGTGAGGCGACAGTGCTAACCACTACACCATCATACCACCCTACATCAACATCTTACCGTTATATAAAACCAGACCTTTGGTGAGCTGATGGTTTCAAAGATGGTTTGTAGCTCCTTGCAACTTTTCACATCAATTTGAATTACAAATTCAAATGCATTCTACAAATTTGGGCCCATGCTGAAAGATCCTAACGGCGTTTTTTAATAATTCATACAATATCCTTAGACCTCATTAAGGTCTGTGTCAGTGAGGCACACCACCTAGCTGAAACTGTCCACTTGTATTAGAATCTCCATGTGTGTTTTACACACCTGGGTGTGGTCTAACAAAAGACTGAATATATGAGTATGGTGAAATATAGCAGGCCAACTCTAGCAGTTAGGATCGGCTTAACAACTTTTGGCAAACTGGGAGCTTAGTGTACATTCATTGTGTGTAGTGTACTTAAAAAAAAGTTCCTTTTTCGTTCATTAAGACCCCAAAGCAAGAGAAGGTCTGGTGTTGAGTGTGGAGTTATTAATGACTTCACCAGTCAACCAGCCTTAAAACAAAACTCTAAGGCACTATTTTTTTTCAAGCAGTCATTTCAGCTCAACTGCACTTAGCACAATGAGGCAACTCTTTTCTACACTATTCACTAAGCCCTGGTGGATAACACTATTCTGCAGATGTGCCATTTCGATTTTCAAGTAATTGCAGTTTTTTTTCAGACCCTCTTATAACCTGCTGCCACCCCCCTCCTTTCATGTTCAGTGCCAGCTTGAAATACCACCTCTTATAAACTATCCAATTTGCAAGATGTCTCCATCTCCATTCTCCTCTTTTTCAAAACAACTTGTCAACCAGCAGCCGAGTCGCCAACACCCATGTCCTCATGCCGATTCAAAGCGTGGTACTCTATAGAGAAGACTCTCATTCAGATCCTTCCTCTGAGGACTGGCAGCTGTGCTCAGCCCTGTGATCTTCTGCTTCAATGCAACTGCAGTGGAAATCTCAGGGTCGAGCTCAATCCTCCATGTAATCCTCTGCTGACCAGTATTCCAATAGTCCAATCCTTTTTTTTTTCAAGCCTCACTTGTTGGGGTATATTTTGTAAAATGGTCCAGTGGAATATTCATTTTGTGAATGTGAAGTCAGTTGTCTTTGCGCCAAATGGTTCAGTTTGGAAAACTCGCAGATGTGATTAGGTGATTATCTGTAGTGAATGAAGCAGATGCTGCTGGCCCATCCCAAACCTGTGTTCTTCAGTGAATGACACACAGTGAATCCGTGATGGAGCATTATTGCCAGCGTGGTCCACATGGTGCTAAGAATTAATTCACTGATAACGAATAAACTGGACTGGCGATGCATTCGATTCTGGTTCTCTAGTAAAACCTGTACCTTGATAACATCTATTAACTTGATTGTTCAGATCTTTTATCAGATATACAATATATTTAGAGCACATGGATAGGTGACATACTCTGTTGCTGTAGATAATCTTACCTTGAACCTATAATCTTCTGCTGTAATCATAAACACTGAACATCTTTTCAACCCACTTAGTACTATCTGGCTTCATATTATACAATTGCAGAAGTATAATCACTCATAATAACATTTATAATAATGCGACCTGGTATCACTCAGAAGTTTCAAGTCTTAAGTTTTAAGTTTATTCATCATGTTCTGACAAAAATCCAGAGACAGTTGTAAGGGAAGAAAGGAAAGAGTTCATTTTAAATCTGTCTCCTTTTAAGGATTTTTCTTCATGCTATCTCAGAGAGGTTTTCTTGCCACTGTTGCCTCTGGATTGCTCATTAGGGATCTAAAACTTCATCTGGAATTCTGTAATGCTGCTTTGGGACAATGTCTGTTGTTAAACGCACTATACAAAAAAAAAAATTTAATCGAAAATTTAATTAGAAAAAAATCAATCAATAGATTGGGCACATGTTGTTGCAAGATTTTCTGTCCAAGTTATTAGTTTTTTATTCTTAATTGCCTGATGGACAAGTAGGTTTAATGAAAAAAAAAGTTGCTATGTTTAAATGTAATGCACTTCATTATGGTGCAATATACTTTAATATTATACATACAGGACACTTTTTTGATGGAATAAAAAAGTACTCTATACCCTTCTAGTGGGTTTCAATCATTTGGTTCGATAGCATGCAATATTGTTATCCTATCACTTATCCTACATGTATTACATCACTCTACCCAATGGAGAATGAGTGTGCAATATGGTTTACAATATTGCACGTTGTCAAGACAACATGACGTTGTGACACGTCGGAGCTGATGCAAATATCCAACGAGAAAGTTTTCTGCTCCGCATGCACAGAAGCATTTCTTTGTTTTCTGGGAAAGAGAAAGATGTGCTGAACACCTGAAAGGCTACCAAAATGTCATTAGATATTCTTCATGCATATTTACAAGCAGTGACAAACTGTTACTATTAGAGCTCAGCCAAAACTTAGCCAGACACCAAAAAAGTAACAGGGCAAAGGATTTTGCAAGGGATTAGTGGCAGACTGCCAGGTCACTCCGTTGTGTGTAGTTGTCATTAGTAATTTTAAAAGTAAAGAAGTAAATTACATAGTGAAATGAATACTTAAGTCTGAGTGAAAAATACTGTAGTGAGCGTACATGGAAGAAGAGTCTGGAGACAGAAATCTTAGTTTTTCGGTCGTTAGCCTGTACTACTTGCTTTCGATAGCACTGGCTTGACCGCTTTATTACCATTCACTAATTCTACTGATGAACGCTACACTGGCTGGAAGGTGACTTCACTGCTGCACTGACGGTGCCGACTCGCAGTTAAGCTCGTGTTGGCCTTTGAGAAGACCTAGGGTGATAAATTTTTCATCCCTCCCACTATAAATCAAAATCTGATTGGTTAATTCATCTGTCACTTCCTACACTGCCATGGCCTTCTGTCCCGGCAATGAAGTCCTAGTCAATGAGTGAGTGTGGCAGCGGGGGCATGGTCAAGCGCCGGTCTGTGACAGGAGGGCGGAGTCAGGGAAGGTAAGTGGCAGAATCACTACACCTGACGTCAATTAACCTGTGTTTGTGTGTGTCTTCCCAGTGACCACGCCCTATTTAAAGAGGGAGAGCAGAGAGCAGAGGAGAGCTCATCCCCGTACAAGACGCCAGTCGTGTGTGTGTCTAGTCGAAGTAAAAATTGTTAAACTGAAAAGTGTAGCAATAAACGCTATTGTTAAACCCGATCTCTGTCCTGCCGTCCTCTGTGCTCCACCCACCAACACTGAACTACTACAGTGAGCCAGCTCTAAACTCTTCTCAGCCTAAAGACAACAAACAAAAAATCTCACTGGATAACTCGATTTTAATCTTTTCAGGACAGTAACCCTTTCATTCCTGAAGCAAATTTGATAAAAATGAGGCCAAATTAGAATTAGAAGAGAATAATTATAATGAAATTATGAAAGAATAAAAGCAATTAAATATAACATTTGAAATGCTGATATGTTTGGGCCTTCTCTGAAGGCCTAGAAGGCCCTGATGGTTCCCCTCTGTTTACAAGAGAAAAACATGCCAAAGGACATCAAAAAACTTGAAAAGAGAGTGTGTATGTATAACAATAATAATATTGGCTGACTTTTTTTCATGGTATGTCAGATATATTCCATTCAGCTAGCATAATACTGAACCCATCTTCGACTCATTCACTATTATGCTAGCTGAATGGAATATATCTGATATTCCAGTCAAAGCCAACTAATATTATTTAAATGCTGTAGCTATAGTACAAGCTACTCATTCTGAATCAAATGACTGGATTCACTACGTAAATCTTCAAGGCACAATCTGGTGAAATAAATTGAGAGGAAATGAGTATCCTCGCCAAACTTGAAGAATATACTATATGTGCTGTGTGATGGCAGAACACCATAACTCATAGCAGAAATACTAGCTGTTTGACTTGTTGTTGAGGGCATAAGTACGATACGCTACATTAAAAATTAAAATTAATCAACCTACCGATTTTTAACTTTCCAGTTTCCAGGCAACCAAAACATGGGACTGGGCAGCATACTGGAGCATTCACTTGCCTGGTGGGCTAGCTAGGCATGAGTATGACATGAGTCCATAAACAAAACAGACTTAGAGATTAAGTGTTTTAATAACAAGTTTTCTTTGAAACTTTGAAGAAAAGTGACCAAAATACCAAAAGTTACAAATCTGATTTGTGTACATCACGAACATATCCACACTGAGTGGATATCCAGGTATCTGTCTAAATGATAAAGCTCTGTTTATTGTTTCGTAGCAAGCCTGATATGCATTGGCAAACCTGGCCTCGATCTATGTGTTATGACAGCAGTGTCAGATTGGTGCAGCATGAGTGGTTAACATATGCTGATTTTGCTGGACACTGGTGCATTTTCGGACCAAAGAAAGATAGATTTAAGGACGTTTTCAGTATTTCCCTATATTCTTAGCATCTACATGTGGACAACTGAATGATTCCACAGTTAAATTACTTGACATTTTGTGTAGAAAAGCTGAAACATGGGCCAAAAATACGATACTTGGTATACAAAGCAATAGGAAAGTTCTCCATGTTTCAAACAAACAGATGTCATGTCCCTGTCCAAATTGATCTGTAGTTGGAACAGCATTGGGTTAGTATATAATTTAAAAAAAGGTGCTTTCTTGCTCGATGCATCTGTTTAGTATAAATGTAGCACAGGCAGCAGAAATGTTTGATATAATTGCCTATCCATCCAGGCCAGTCTTGCACAAATGATAAAAAATCCTAGCTATTGTGTTAGATTTTATGCAGTCTCAAACAAAGCAATGCTAATGCTACCTCTGGGCATCTTGACTTTGCATATGTTAACCCTTTAAAATCAGCCCCTTCAGCAAGTCCAGATTTGCATTCATCACTCTCAGAGCTACATAGCTTTTCCATTTGTTTAAGGGTTTAAACCTGTGCTTGGTCCCCAACAGCATGACCAGTATGAACTGGCTGCAACAAATAGGAGACAGACAAAACAGGACGTAAATAGAGATCCTTTTTGTTGAAGCTGTTCCAAAAGTCAAGCAGGGCAGTATAGTGGTAGCCTGGGCCAGCCCATCCTAAGCGTGACGCAACACGAGGGCCTGTTGCGAGCTTAGTCTGGCCAGGCAAGCTATCTACGGCTCTTCCAAGCTCCGGAAAAATCAGGAGCCAATCAACTTTGAGCATCTCCAACGGCCCTGGGTAGAGGCGTGTTCAAGGCAGTGACGTAGTAGAACTGCGACCGGAAGCCATAGATTGTTTACAGAATCATGCTGTATTGCAAGCATTCAACGGGAAGTTCTCATTGAAAACGGAGCAAAGAGCAGCCCTGGAGGTATTTATTGAAAGGAAGGACGTTTTCGCCTTGCTCCCGACCAGCTTCGGTCAGAGTTTAATCTACCAGTTAGCCCCGCTAGTAGCCAAATCAATGGGGCTCCGCGAGAATCCTATCGTCACGTCACATACGTCAGAGGAAAGAGTGATGTGATTGGTTTAAGCTTCGTCACAGCCTTTTCTGGCTTCGACCAGTAGCAAACTGAGGCATTTCAGGGAGGCGGGTCAACCACGGGCTCTGGGAAATGGTTGGGCTGAATATCTTGGCCAGACCAATAGCTCGTAGAGCTTTGAAGTCACGTTAGCCAGACTAGTATAGTGGTGCAGCAGGTAACATTGCTTGTTCAGATCTCCAGAGTCTAGTGTTTGGTCCTGCACTCCAATTAATATGTTTGGGATTTTTCCCTGTACATCTAGTATAAGAGTATGATTTTGCTTAGGATAGAGTCCAGTGTTGTATAAAGTACTGGGAAATCACACTCAAGTAAAAGTATTGGTACCCTTCCAAAAAATGACTTTGGTAAAAGTCAAAGTCACTGACTGAAATGTTACTTGAGTTAAAGTCTTAAAGTATCTGACATTTCTTGCACTTAAGTATGACAAGTAATGCAAAAATAAATGTACTCAAGTAATGTAATTAAAAGTACACATAAAAGTAAACAAGCAAAGGCAATCTGAATTTGTAATATTTTTAATATTTTGGTAAACTGAAGGCAATTTGTCACCAATGGTTCATGACAAGCAAGAAGCACACACAAAGCTCGTTTCAATTGTGTTAATGTTTTTTTTCCATTTTGAACTTGTATGCCAGTTTTCCCTATTCGTCCTCCTTACACTTACAGCTATGCCTTTCCTTGAGCCGAAAAGGCTCGCAGCAGGGTAGCCTGCTACAGCCAACAAATGCCAAAACCGCGTGGAACCGAAGAACAAAGTTCGTTTGTACAGGAATGCTCAAGGTTTCACAATTGTGTCTAGAATATTCATACTATGGTTGCTGAAATGGGAATATACTATAACAATTTCATAAACTTAGAACTTACCTCGATGTGTTTCTTTAGATTGGACGGGGAGTTTCTATAAGATAGAATTTCCACGTTTTTTGGAAGGCATAAGAGGCACTTCATTCGATAGGATGAATCCTTCACATCAACGTAAGAGAACATTGTGTTCAAATACGGCCAGGGGTGCTCATCATCAGGTTCCTCTTCATTTGTAGCCAAAGTAGCTGCTGTCTCCGTCTCCTCTTCCATCAGGGCTGTTGATTGCGAAGCTAGCTTTCTGCTTACTACGTGAAGCCAACAGGTGTAGCCTATTGGTTGTCATGCGCAAGTGGTGAACAAGCCCAGGCACGTCCTGACTTCGTTGCAGTCAGTGGGGTTAAAACAAGTTTTTTTTCCCTTTCTTTTTTTGTAACGAGTAACTAAACGGCTCTTTGAAAATGTATCGGAGTAAAAGTATGCAATTAAGTTAAAAAATATAGTGAAGTAAAAGTGAAAGTTCTCAAAAATTTGAAAACTCAAGTACAAAATCACCCAAAATGTACTTAAGTGCAGTAGTGAAGTATTTTTACTTCGTTACTATACAACACTGATAGAGTCTAGAGTTACAGTAGGTCTAGTTGTGACAAAAAGTTAAAATTAATTATCAAATGGTGTGGTTAGGGCCAGGCTTGGAAACTGGTAGGAGGGTGATCTCACGGTTGTGGTGCTATTTGTGTCCCACTTGCTTATATTACATCTATAAAAATGTAAATATGTCATGTTAAGCATAGATAAAGTGTCCTTCACAACAAACTATGTGCATATTTCAGATAAATATCTTTACATTAGTAAACCTCTACAGTACTTAGAATACATTTGCCTGTTTCAGCTCAATATAACTACACTGTACTTTGAAATATAATCATAAAGAGACCGTCAATGATGGTGTAACTCACTCCGGCCCCGTCTAGTCCAGAAGGAACAATCTAAAGTGGGTCACCTTGCGCAATAAATGTTGCAAGCTATATACACTATATACAAGCTATATATAGAAGTAATATACAACCTAGGAATACCAACCTATTTGCCAGAAAGAATCCAAAATGGCAAGGAATTGACCGAGAAGAAGCGATTTTTGTTGAACTGATCATTAAGGATTAATTAGTCCATAACTTCATTAATAATTGTAAGTAAATCTGGGTAGAAGTTATATGCACCATAGATACCCCTACCTTCATGCTGGAAAGAATCAAAATCAGTGAAGAATTGAGGGAGAAGAAGCGATTTGTGTGTAAACTATTCATTAGGGCTTAATTACTCCATATCTTCATTATTAATTTCAATAATGCAAATTTGGGTAGACGCTATAAGCACCCCAGGCAGCTCTACCTTCCTGCCAAAAAGAATAAAAATCGGTGAAAAATTGTGAGAAAAGAATGGATTTTCATGAAATGTGGACAACACCAGACGGATGAGGGACGATGGACAACACATGATGGCATAAGCTCATTGCCTATCGACCAGATGAGCTAATAATAGCAGAGCGCCATGCTTAAGAGAATACGGGAATGCATCGACCTGATTTTTGAAGTCATTTGACTGAATGATGTCCCTCTGTACATATGAACAATGTATGTGTACCACCGCAGGGCACCCAATCATTAGTGCAAGGCAACATATCTCAAACAATTGAGCTCCAGACAATTAAATATGTATCTTTATTTAAGATATAAGCATACATGTCAACCTATACGGATTGTCTGGAAATTATACGGATTTTAGCTCATTTCAAGGGCGTACAGGCGTATAAACAAAGTCTTACGGATTTTCAGTATTTTCTGACCTAAATTTATTTTGTGTATCTTACTTGAACATCATCAACTGATCGTCGCAAAAACATACAAAAGCTCGATTTATAGACAAAGAACAGCGTGTATGCAGGGCAGATAACCCAGACTATGTGAAACCGGATGTTTGTTCCTCAAGCCTCGTGCAGTATTGCAACTGCGAGACTTCGCTCGTTCCGGTCATGCGCACGATCTGCATTTAAACGCACCAAAACGGTCATTGTTCGAACGATTTTCTCATTGTGCAGAGCAACATTGTTTACACCTGAGAGATTTTGAATAGCGTCTGCTGAGTGAAAGAATGGGAACACCTAGAAAGAAAATGAGATACGGCGGGCGGTATCTTCCTGAATGGAAGGAGACATTTAATGGTGTCATTGTTCAGGCGAAAAATGAGGAGTACGCGCACTGCACAGTTTGTGTGCGAGATATAAAAGTTGCGACATCTGGAGTTTACAATGTGAGGGAACACATGAGGTCCAAACTACATCAGCAAAATTTGCACCAGAAACAGAATCAGCCGCAAATGACCATGTTTGCAAAGCCTAAGACCGATGATCAACCAACAAGTGTAATAAGAGCAGAAGTTACGATCTGTAATTTTATTGCTCAGCACAATTTGCCGCTAGCCGTTGCGGACCACCTAACAGAACTGTTGCCGCGAACTTGCACGGACAGTACGATTGCAAAATCTATCAGCTGTAGGTGCACCAAAACAACGCAAATAATCAAAAAGAGCTTGGCCCCCGAAGCTACACTACTGATCATCCAGCACTGCCGGACGTCGCCATTTTCCTTGATGATCGACGAATCCAATGACAAAAAGACGGACAAGCGACTGGCCGTTTTGGTGCGGATCTTCGACATAAACAGAGGGGCGAAGTCAAGAATCATAGACATGCCCGTGTGCAATATCGGCATGGGTGATGCGATTTTCGACATGCTGGACGAAGTTCTCAGGCAAGTTATATTTACTTATTTATTTATTAAGTTTGGTGCGATTCGAAGGCTATAAGGATTTTATGTTGATTTTATGGATTTCTTCCTCTGATATTACAGGTGGACGCCCAAAGGGGTTGACATGTATGTATAAGATAGATGGGTTTTTTATCCAGCACTTATTTTTCTTTTTTTTTAAATAGCATGGTTATTAAAGTTATTTAAAAAATAATTCTACAAGCACATTTTACACTCATCAGGAGCTCTGCTTTTAGGCAGTGCCTCAATCTCTATACTGTCAGAAATAGGGAGTCCCTTTCTGTACCCCATGGTACAATTTACACTAATGCACCCCTTAGGGTGTAACTAGGGCCAAAAAGGTACATATATGTTCCTAATTGGTACATAAAGGGTACAAATAAGTACCTTAGAGGTGACTGCCCCATTGCCAAGCCATTGCAGCCCTAAAGGTACAATAATATACTTTATTTTCTGAGAGTGTATATTACTTCTTCAAATATTGTATTATTTTTGTATTCACACATCTCATGTAGTAAAGATCCTTTTGCATGAGTCATCCATTACAGGTTATGAAAAATGTACATTTAGTTTAAAAAAAAATTCACCCAAGCTTTTGACATGGACACTTTCTCCATGAACTTATTTGGAATATTCCACAAATCACAAGTTCAACAGGAAGTTGCAACACTTGAATTTCCTGAAAATGATGTGAAGAAGAAAAGTATGTCCTTTCATTGTTTTTTTCTTTATTTTCTGTGATATTGAGGTCTCTTTGAAAGTGCACAGATCTTAAGTAAATTATTAGAATGCCCTTAGTGTCCTTTCTCCATTAGAGTGGATGCTGAATGTACGACTCTTGTTGATTCAACCATTTCTATGCCAATTATCAAAATTAAACTTTTAAAAATTATTTTTTAAAATTGTTTTCCAACATCTTACATATCTTATTTTTATTTTACAAGGTTTCTTTGCTGACAATGGCTGCACTTTGCTTTTGAAATTGTAACAGGATTGAAAGTAACAAGTTTGAGTGCTTTAATAACTGAATTAGTGCTTACGGTGGTGCTCGAAAGTTTGTGAACCCTTTAGAATTTTCTATATTTCTGCATAAATATGACCTAAAACATCATCAGATTTTCACACAAGTCCTAAAAGTAGATAAAGAGAACCCAGTTAAACAAATGAGACAAAAATATTATACTTTGCCATTTATTTATTAAGGAAAATGATCCAATATTACATATCTGTGAGTGGCAAAAGTATGTGAACCTTTAGGATTAGCAGTTAATTTGAAGGTGAAATTAGAGTCAGGTGTTTACAATCAATGGGATGACAATCAGGTGTGAGTGGGCACCCTGTTTTATTTAAAGAACTGGGATCTATCAAAATCTGATCTTCACAACACATGTTTGTGGAAATGTATCATGGCACAAGCAAAGGAGATTTCTGAGGACCTCAGAAAAAGCATTGTTGATGCTCATCAGGCTGGAAAAGATTACAAAATCATCTCTGAAGAGTTTGGACTCCACCAATCCACAGTCAGACAGACTGTTTACAAATGGAGGAAATTCAAGACCATTGTTACCCTCCCCAGGAGTGGTTGACCAACAAAGATCACTCCAAGAGCAAGGCATGTAATAGTCAGCGAGGTCACAAAGGACCCCAGGGTAACTTCTAAGCAACTGAAGGCCTCTCTCACATTGGCTAATGTTAATGTTCATGAGTCCACCATCAGGAGAACACTGAACAACAATGGTGTGTATGGCAGGGTTGCAAGGAGAAAGCCACTGCTCTCCAAAAAGAACATTGCTGCTCACCTGCAGTTTGCTAAAGATCACGTAGACAAGCCAGAAGGCTATCGGAAAAATGTTTTGTGGACGGATGAGACCAAAATAGAACATTTTGGATTTAATGAGAAGCATTATGTTTGGAGAAAGGAAAACACTGCATTCCAGCATAAATACCTTATCCCATCTGTGAAATATGGTGGTGGTAGTATCATGGTTTGGGCCTGTTTTTCTGCATCTGGGCCAGGACACCTTACCATCATTGATGGAACAATGAATTCTGAATTATATCAGCAAATTCTAAAGGAAAATTTCAGGACATCTGTCCATAAACTGAATCTCAAGAGAAGGTGGGTCATGCAGCAAGACAACGACCCTAAGCACACAAGTCGTTCTACCAAAGAATGGTTAAAGAAGAATAAAGTTAATGTTTTGGAATGGCCAAGTCAAAGTCCTGACCTTAATCCAATCAAAATGTTATGGAAGGACCTGAAGCAAGCAGTTCATGTGAGGAAACCCACCAACATCCCAGAGTTGAAGCTGTTCTGTATGGAGGAATGGGCTAAGATTCCTCCAAGTCGGTGTGCAGGACTGATCAACAGTTACCAGAAACGTTTAGTTGCAGTTATTGCTGCACAAGGGGGTCACACCAGATACTGAAAGCAAAGGTTCACATACTTTTGCCACTCACAGATATGTAATATTGGATCATTTTCCTCAATAAATAAATGACCAAGTATAATATTTTTGTCTCCTTTGTTTAACTTGGTTCTCTTTATCTACTTTTAGGACTTGTGTGAAAATCTGATGATGTTTTAGGTCATATTTATGCAGAAATATAGAAAATTCTAAAGGGTTCACAAACTCCCAAGCACCACTGTAACTAGTAAGCTTTTCAGATCCAAAGGACCACCAGCCCAAACTTCTTGTTCCAAGGCCCTATTAGCCCATCATTTCCAACAACCGGTGACTGCACTGTTGAATCCTTCAACACACAGAGGATGCCATTCCAATCTGCTGCAGCACTGTATAGATGTATAGCAATAAGGAGGACAAAGACTGCTCTCTTTCATTTCAGATGAGCTTTCAGACAGTCACCTGGCTGGCTGCACATGAAAATGAAAATGCATGACTTTAACACAGGCCAGTTGTAGTGCTAACCACTGCACTACTAAAAGGAAAAACACATATTTCAAGGTGTCACCAGTGACAGAAAGATTACATTGAGTTGCTAGTTTATTAGGTACGAAATATCTGCATCTAATAAACTGGAAACTCTGTTTCACATTGTCACCAATATTGATTGATCGTAAGCTGTTTTAAAATGCTACATGCTGAGAGATAATATATTACCAGGTTTTGTAGTTCGATTTGTTACATTCATTAAGTGAATCTTTGTAATACAGTACATAACAAAATGCATATTCATGCAGTTCTGCTTATCTTGGTATAAAATGACCAAGCTGTGGCTAGACAGATGGAGCACAGCTTAAGGGTTCTTATGCCAAATGCACCATAGTATGTACTTGTTTTTGTTTTGTTTTTACTGAATATAAATGTGCACTATAGACCCTCCTCAATCCCAAAATTTGATCAAAATTTGATCATGAATAAATTAATCCTAATCCATACACTGAGAGTAGTATGGATTCATCATTATCATAATGACCAAACCCATCCACCCAGGTACCAGAAGCTTCCTCTATGCTGATGACTTGTGCATTGCAACTCAGATGCATAACTTTGAAGAAGTAGAAGATTCCCTCAGCAATGCTCTGGATGGTCTCATCCCTTACTATGCCACAAACCATCTCAGACCTAACCCAGACAAAACACAAATATGCACTTTTCATCGAAGAACAGGGAAGCCAACTGCCAACTACAGATTAGTTGGTATGGTAAACAGCTGCAGCACATCACCAAGCCTGTCTACTTAGGGTTTACACTTGACCGGTCCATCACATACAAGGACAATATCACTAAGACCAGAGCGAAGGTGGGATCAAGGAATAGTATCCTCAAGAAGTTGACCAATACCAAGTGGGGTGCTGATGCTAAGACAATCCGTACTACAGCTCTGGCTTTATGCTTCTCTACCGCAGAGTATGCTTCACCCATCTGGAGTAGATCAGCTCATGCCACCAAAATTGACCCAGCTTTGAATGTTACCTGCCGGGCTGTCATTGTCTGTATGAAACCCACGAAGGTAGATAACTGTGGCAGTGGGGGCGTGGTCAAGCGTCGGTCTGTGACAGGAGGGCAGAGTCAGGGAAGGTAAGTGGCAGAATCACTACACCTGATGTTAGTTAACCTGTGTTTGTGTGTCTTCCCCAGTGACTGCACCCTATATAAGGAGAGAGAGAGCAGAGGAAGCGAGCTCTCTCCCCAACCAGATGACTTATGTGTGTGTGTATGCATGTGGCTGGGAGAGTGTATTTGCGACTGAAAAGTGCAAATAAAAAGAGTTTTTGGAACTCAGTTCTGGCCTGCCGTACTTCTGTGCTCCACCCACCCGCTCTGATTACCACAGTGGTGCCGAAACCCAGGACGGAGCACAGAGGAGAACAGCCCCATGGAGTCCTCCCCCTTCGCAGACCTGATCCACGCCCTCAGCACGGCCCAACAGAGCACCCTCCGAAAGGAGCAAGAACAACGGTTCGAGGCCCTGGTGCTGGCGCAACAGGAAGATCGTCAGGCATTCCGGCACCTCCTCGCATCGGCGGGGTCCACCATCTCCACCGCTGTGGGCCCACTCCACCTAACCCTAACGAAGATGGGCCTGCACGACGACCCCGAGGCCTTCCTCATGCTATTTGAACAAGCAGCAGAGGCCTCGGGGTGGCCGGTGGAATAGCGCGCGGTGCGCCTCCTCCCCCTGCTAACAGGAGAGGCGCAGCTGGCTGTGCTACAGCTCCCCACCAACAGCCGGCTGGTCTACGCAGACCTGCGCTGGGCCGTCCTCCAGCGTGTGGGGCGCACCCCCGAACAACATCGTCAGCGCTTCCGCACTCTGTGCCTAGAGGAGGTCAGCCACCCGTTCGCATTTGGCCAGCAACTCCGGGACGCCTGCAGGCGGTGGCTGAGGGCTGACAACCGTGATGCTGAGGGAGTCGTTGACCTGGTGGCACTGGAGCAGTTCATCGTGCAACTTCCCAAAGGAATGGCGGAGTGGGTCCAGTGCCATCGCCCGGTGTCGCTGGATCAGGCCATCAAGTTGGCGGAGGATCATTTGGTGGCTGTTCCCATGGCAGGATCACAGATCCCCTCTTTGCTTCTCTCCTCTCTCTCTCTCCCCCTCCCCTTCTGTGTCTCGTCCTCACCCCGTTCCCCCACCACGGAGGTGGGGGCTGGCTCCCTCACAGCCGGTCCAACGCACCCACGGTGCCCTCCCATTTCCTGTTTCCGTGTTTGTCTCTCCCCCCCTCAGGTGAGTGAGCCCCAGAGTACCAGTGCAGAGAGAAAGCCCGGGCCGGTTTGCTAGCGCTGCGGGGAGACGGGGCACCTCCAGCATCAATGCTCGGCAAAGGAGGTGGGCGCAGTGGTCCGGATCCCTGATGCGCCAGGAGCCACCCTCGATCGGGCTGGAGCGTATCGCATACCGGTGAGTATCCAAGGGGATACGTATCAGGCTTTGGTGGACTCCGGCTGTAATCAGACCTCAATCCACCAAAGCCTGGTGCAAGACAAGGCATTGGGGGGAGCACAATTGGTGAAGGTGTTGTGTGTGTGCACAGGGATGTTCACAACTACCCTTTAGTGTCGGTCCACATTCTATTTCGAGGGGAGAAATTTAGTGTAAAGGTGGCGGTTAATCCTCGCCTTACCCACTCGATAATTTTGGGGACTGATTGGCTGGGATTTGGGGAGTTAATGAGTCATTTAGTAAAGAGTGGGTCCTGCCATAGTTCAGCAGGGGGAGGTCCTGGTGTCGCATTGGCGGGAGCAGCTGTTACAGAGCCGTCTATGTCATCTCCGCGTCAGAGTGAGGAGCAGCAGGCTCCTCCTCCCTCTCTCGGGGAATCCCTAGAGGATTTCCCATTTGAGCAGTCACGAGACGAGACTCTGCGGCATGCGTTTGACCAAGTGAGAGTAATCGATGGTCAAACGCTCCAGTCAAACGCCACCCCGTCCTTCCCCTATTTCTCTATTATGAAAGATAGATTATACCGAGTGACACAGGACACTCAGACTAAAGAGCAGATCAAGCAGCCTTTGATTCCAAAGAGCTGCCGGGAATTAGTATTCCAGGCGGCTCACTTTAATCCCATGGCTGGACACTTGGGGCAGGATAAGACACTAGCCTGAATAATGGCCCAGTTCTATTGGCCAGGGATTTGCGGCAATGATGTCTGTAGGTGGTGTACGGCGTGCCGCGAATGTCACTTAGTAAATCCAGCAGCCATTCCAAAAGCGCCTTTGCGCCCTCTACCATTAATCGAGACCCTGTTTGAAAGAATTGGGATGGATCTCGTCGGGCCATTAGATCGGTCAACACGAGGGTACCGCTTTATTTTAGTCCTGGTGGACTGTGCAATGCGATACCCGGAAGCAGTGCCTCTGTGCAATATCTCAGCACGCAGTATTGCGGAAGCGCTCTTCCATGTCATCTCCCGGGTTGGAATCCCGAAAGAGATTCTGACCAATCAAGGCACCTCGTTTATGTCACGCACACTGAGTGAATTGTATGGGTTATTGGGAATCAAACCGATCCGCACCAGCGTTTATCACCCACAAACGGATGGTTTAGTCGAACGGTTTAATTGCACCCTCAAAAACATACACACGTAATTGGGATAAATGTCTCGAACCCCTGCTTTTCACAGCGCGAGAGGTCCCACAAGCCTCCACGGGGTTCTCCCCGTTTGAATTATTATATGGGCGTAAGCCACGTGGCATCCTAGATGTGCTGCGGGAAAATTGGGAGGAGGGACCTTCAACCAGCAAAAATACAATTCAATATGTTCTCGACCTGCACGCAAAACTCCACACCCTCACACACCTAACCCAGGAGAATTTGCAGCAAGCCCAAGAACAGCAAATCCGCCTGTACGACAGGGGCACACGCCTTAGGGAGTTCGCACTGGGAGATAAAGTGCTCGTGCTGTTGCCCATGTCGAGCTCCAAATTGGTCGCCAAGTGGCAAGGACCCTTTGAGGTCACACGGCGAGTCGGGGACGTCGACTATGAGGTGAGGCGAACGGACAGGGGCGGGGTATTACAGATTTACCACAATTTGTTAAAACTCTGGAACGAGGAGGTCCCAGTGGCGTTGGTATCGCTAGTTCCAGAGAAGGCGGAGCTGGGGCCAGAGGTTCAAAAGGGAACATTTACTACCGCTCCGGTCCCCTGTGGAGACCACCTCTCCTCGACCCAACTCATGGAGGTTGCCCAGTTGCAGGCCAAATTTTCAGACATGTTCTCACCCCTGCCTGGCTGCACCCGCCTCATAGAACACCACATTGAGATGCCCCCGGGGGTGCTAGTGCACAGCCGCCCTTACAGGTTGCCCGAACACAAAAAAAAGGTGGTTCAGGAAGAACTCGAGGCCATGCTCGACATGGGCATCGTCGAGGAGTCCCACAGTGACTGGAGCAGCCTGGTGGTCTTGGTTCCCAAGGCCGACGGGTCGGTCCGGTTCTGTATGGACTATAGAAAAGCCAATGCAGTGTCTAAATTTGACGCATACCCAATGCCTCATATTGACGAGTTGCTTGATCGACTAGGCACGGCTCGTTTTTATTCGACACTGGATTTGACAAAGGGATATTGGCAGATCCCCTTGACTCCATTATCCCGAGAAAAAATGGCCTTTTCCACACCATTTGGCTTACACCAGTTTGTCACACTTCCTTTTGGGCTGTTTGGGGCGTCCGCTACGTTCCAGCGGCTGATGGATAGGGTCCTCTGCCCCCACGCCACCTATGCTGCCGCATACCTTAATGATATTATTATCTATAGTAATGACTGGCCACGGCACCTGCAACATCTGAGGGCCGTCCTTAGGTCACTGAGGTGAGCAGGTCTCACAGCCAACCCAAAGAAGTGTGCGATTGGGCAGGTGGAAGTATGGTATCTGGGCTTCCACTTGGGCAATGGGCAGGTGCGTCCCCAAATTAACAAGACAGCAGCGATTGTGGCCTGCCTGAGGCCCAAGACCAAAAAGGGGGTGAGACAGTTCCTGGGGCTGGCTAGCTACTATCGTAGGTTTATACCTAATTATTCGGACGTCACTAGCCCGCTGACTGATCTCACTAAAAAGGGGGCACCAGATCCGGTCCAGTGGATGGAGCAATGCCAGTGGGCTTTTTCTGAGGTAAAGGCTGCACTGTGTGGGGGTCCACTGTTACATTCCCCTGACTTTTCTCTCCCCTTTATATTGCAGACGGATGCGTTGGACAGAGGGCTGGGGGCTGTTTTGTCCCAGGAGGTGGAGGGGGAGGATCGCCCAGTGCTGTACATAAGCCGGAAGCTGTCAGTGCATAAGGGGTGCTACAGCACCATAGAGAAGGAGTGCCTGGCCATCAAGTGGGTGGTCCTCGCCCTCCGCTACTAGCTGCTGGGATGCCCTTTCACCCTCTGTTCAGACCATGCGCTCCTCCAGAGGCTCCACCACATGAAGGATGCCAATGCGCAGAGCACCCATTGGTATCTGGCACTCCAACCCTTTAACTTCAAGGTGGTCCACAGGCTGGGGGCGCAGATGGTCGTGGCGGACTTCCTCTCCTGTCAAGGGGGGGAGTCAGCTGCGAGCCGCACAGCTGCCTGGCCTGAGTCGGGCAGTGGGGTATGTGGCAGTGGGGGCGTGGTCAAGCGTCGGTCTGTGACAGGAGGGCAGAGTCAGGGAAGGTAAGTGGCAGAATCACTACACCTGATGTTAGTTAACCTGTGTTTGTGTGTCTTCCCCAGTGACCACGCCCTATATAAGGACTCTCTCAGAGCAGAGGAAGAGAGCTCTCTCCCCAACCAGATGACTTATGTGTGTGTGTATGCGTGTGGCTGGGAGAGTGTATTTGCGACTGAAAAGTGCAAATAAAAAGAGTTTTTGGAACTCAGTTCTGGCCTGCTGTACTTCTGTGCTCCACCCACCCACTCTGATTACCACAATGACCTTTACTTACTGACCTTTACTTATGAGAACTACTGTAGACCACTGCAAAACCAATCTAGTGAAGTGGGGGTTTTGAGAGAATGACAACACCAGCTGCCTGTGTGGAGAGGAGCAGACTATGCAACATCTACCAGATGCCTGCACCCAAGGATTACCCACATCTACCAGATCCCTGCACCCAAGAAGACCTGGAAGCATTGTCCCCCTGTGTGAAACAATGCGTCCAACACTGGATAGGGACAGTTTAATCTAAAGTTGTTGCATAGTGACTCAAGAAGAAGAAGAAGAAGATTATTGTCATTTGGCCATTCCGGTTGAGATGCCCAAACAACCTCACTCCACACCTTCTGGTCTATCATTGCATTAACAAGATCCACCCTGTCAATTTCCAAATCTCTTGCAATCACATCTGGGAATGTCATTTTCCTTGAATGGACAGGGCCACTTGGTTTCCTTAAAAGGAGGGATTGGATGATCTCACCCTTTGCTCGTTAGCAGTGACCAGCAAGTTGGAGATGGCACGTTGTCAGCTTCTAGGAGATCGGGGAAATTTTGCCATATATCCGCTCACATGTGGCATGCTCTGACCAATGAATGTTTTGGATAAGTCGAAGTAGATCAGTATATGTCCGATCTAGCTGCTGTTGTTGTTGCATAGTTAGTGTCCACGTCTCAGATCCATAAAGCAGGGTCGGTTCAATCAGTATTTCAAAAAGATACAGCTTCTTCTCATTAGCGAGGCGAGAGTGCCATATCTTGGCACTCTGTATGGACTATTAATATGGATTAGTATTATTAGTCAACAGGATTGTATGAGTACTTGACTAATGCGCTATAGAATTTTGCTTGTAGCACAGACACTGAAAGTATGTTGTAAATTGTAGAGCATGAAAAATGAAGAAAATAAAATGTAGATCAAAATCTTGTCACACAGAGCCAAATATTGGGAAGCCATAGCCTAATGGTTAGAGAAGCAACTTTGGGACCAAAAGGTCACTGATTCAATTCCCAGGAATGGCTGAAGTGCCCTTGAGCAAGGCACCTAACCCTCAACTGCTCCCTAGACTGCCCTAGGTATGTTGAATGTTGCTCTGGATAAAAGTCTCTGCTAAATGCCTGTAATGTAATTTCACCTGCTAACATCAACAGAGAATACTACATGTATGACTGAGAAGCAAGGAATTTGTTTGTGTCTGTATTTCTCTGCATAGAATGCCTTTATTGTCACTATACCCATGTACAATGAGATTAAAAGCAACTCCAATAACAGTGCAAGCAGCGTGTAGAAAAAAAAGCATAACATTTACTTCCAACATGGTCTGTCTCATGAGTGTCATTTCATCAAATTCCAAAAAGACTGTGCTTTAAAGGTAGACTGCCTTTCAGATTTTTCAAGTGTAGGTCATAAAAAGAATTTTCCTTGACACCCAATTACTTTTGTTTAGTGGCCCTAAATTCTCTGCTATTTTTTCCTGCTTCACAATGACCCAATTCAAGATACTATGTCATGCATCATGTGGTGGGCTTTCCCCGTTCACGCAAGGCATTGTGGGACACAAGTTTGAAACAGGAGAGAAAAATGGAGGATGTGAGTGTGTGAATGAAACGTGAAAAACTGACTACAGTAACGGAAAGCTAGAAGAAAAGATGAAGGAAAGGAAACGCAGGACCAAACTAATAAATATCGGCGGTCAGTGAGCACCTCTGTGTGATCAGCTGTTCGTTTAGCAACAGAATGATGTAACTGTCAGTGCACGGTCAAGGTAAACCTGTAGATGGCAGTAATACAACACTGTGGATGCCAGCTGCCGTAAAACCCAAAAGAAGAAGAAGAAGGTAATCCTTCGCATGCACCCATGGACTTCCTCTGTCTGCTTGACTGTGCAAAGCAAGCAAGTTCATGCACATTATTAGGGTATCCCATTTAAATTAAATGACTTCCCAGCCACAGAATGGCCTGATATTTTGTGAGATATTACAGAAATAAACATATCTCACAATGACCAAATTTCAGAGGGAACTAAATTTCACCTATTTTTATGAAATCGAAAGGCTGTCTAGCTTTAAAATGAAGTAATGACTCAAATTAGTGATGCCATCTCTTCTTTTGTTTGTGCTTTATCTTCTCAGGTTCTCATGCATCATGCCTTAATGCCATTATAGTATCAAACCATAGCAAGAAAGCAGCTTTAAACTTAGTCTGAATTTACATAAATATGCTATTTGATAGAATAAAGTATAATATTATATTAACAGTAAAATGTTTTACAGGGGCGGCACGGTGGTGTAGTGGTTAGCGCTGTTGCCTCATAGCAAGAAGGTCCTGGGTTCGAGCCCCGGGGCTGGCGAGGGCCTTTCTGTGTGGAGTTTGCATGTTGTGTCCGTGTGGGTTTCCTCCGGGTGCTCTGGTTTCCCCCAAAGACATGCAGGTTAGGCTAACTGGTGACTCTAAATTGACCATGAGTGTGAATGGTTGTCTGTGTCAGCCCTGTGATGACCTGGCAACTTGTCCAGGGTGTACCCTGCCTTTTGCCCGTAGTCAGCTGGGATAGGCTCCAGCTTGCCTGCAACCCTGTAGAAGGATAAAGCGGCTAGAGATAATGAGATGAGATGTTTTACAGATTTTGTGATGTACCTTGCCATTCATCTCAGTTTGACCCATGACATACATTTTGTGATCGCTAAGTGCTTTTTATTAAAAAAAATCTCTATTTTATACTTTGATCTCTAACATTTCTGTGTATTGTATCAAAAAATGCATTTAAGATGTGAAATGGCTGTTTCTGCTGATCGTAATCCACAAAAAAACACTTACCATGATTTAAAAAAAAAAAACCCTTTTTTTTATTTTAGTTTGTACACTGTGCCCTTTAAACAAAATCACTGAGTTGTTTACTCAATTACAGGTTTTAAGTTATAATTTAAGACTACATTAAACTATGCAATTTGGCCCAACTGTTAATTCCATGTATTTGGAGTTCAAATACCTGAACATAGAGGCCACATTTGCTACTTCCACATTTGGTTAATTACAGTTATTAATTAAGTTATGGACTAATTAAGCCATAATGAGCAGTTCAACAAAAATCACTTCTTCTCGGTCAATTTCTTGCCGTTTTGGATTCTTTCTGCAAATAGACTGCTATTCCTAGGATGGATATAGGTTGTATATAGTGTATATAGCTTACAACATTTATTGCACAAGATGGCCCACTTTAGATTGTTCCATCTGGACTAGACGGGGCTGGAGTGAGCTACGCCATCATTGACGGTCTCATTTAACATGGAAGCCATAACTGAGTTAGAGATATAAACTCATCCACTGAAGACATTTAAAAAATAATAATAATAAATTGGCAGGACAAAAAGTAACAGCAGACTCTGATTTGAATGCATTTTTGGCAACTCCAGAATTCAATTCAATCCAATTCAATCAATAGCTTCAATTTGTTCAGCAACTTATTCAATAGCCATTATGAATAGGTGCTATTTGGAGAGAGATTTACAGTTTAACATTTATTAATTGATTGAATAACCCGAGTTCAAGTGCTACCTAATCAGTGCAAAAAAAAAGAACTCATATTGCCTTCATATTGATTGCTCCTGAGCCCTCATTATTAAGCTTTCTTCATACATTGCGATCTACTAGCTGTAATTATAAAACTGCTCATCTAAAAATAACACAGAAGGACAGTGAACAACCAGTATATTTGTATTTCTTTCCCCATGTTGGTGTAAAATGAGTACAATTCCTTACAAACACTTTCATATGCAACTCCAATTTTCACAGTCATGATATCTGTAGATTTTTCTTTCTTTTTTTGCAAAATAAAGTACACAGCATGCAGAAAGTGTGGTTTTGTGATTTTTAATTGACTTCTATGGAGTTTTTCTTCACTCACGCCAACAATGAAAAAAAATAGACACAAAATATAAAACAGGCACAGTGTAACATAGAGGCTCTAACATGCTGATGGGTATTAAAACACTTGCTAAAATTAAAAACTGAATGAGGTCTTGAGATGGCATGCGACACCCGATGTGAATTGGACTTTGCAACAAACTGATCACAAGGAAGCTTTGTACAAATTCAAAGGACTGAGGGTGAGAATGTGCAAACGCTAACAATACCCTTAACCCTGAACTTAATAATTTTTATCTTTTCATATAAAATAAGTTGTTATTGTTGTTGGGTGGCAAGAAGGTTCCAGGTTCGAACCTTGTGGCCAACGGGGGCCCTTCTATGTGGAGTTTGCACATTCTCCCCATGTCTGAGTGGGTTTCTTTTGGTTTCCCCCACAGTCCAAAAACATGCATGCAGGTTAAGTAAAAATACCCAGCCACTGGGGTTTCACAAGCCAGTGCATACTTAGGGCCGGGTCCCAAGTCCAGATAGATTGGGAGGGTTGAGTCAGGAAGGGCATTTGGTGTAAAAACCTATGCCAAATGAAATATATGGAAAAGATCTGCTGTGGCAACCCATAATGGGAGCAGCCGGAAGAAGAAGATACAAGTTGTTGTTGTTCTTTTTGGATAGCAAGAAGGTTCCAGGTTTGAACCTTGCAGCCAACGGGGGCCTTTCTGTATGGATTTTGCACGTTCTCCCCATGTCTGAGTGGGTTTCTTTTGGGTGCTCCAGTTTCCCCCACAGTCCAAAGACATGCAGGTTAAGTAAAAATACCCAGCCACTGGGGTTGCACAAGCCAGTGCATGCTTAGTGCCAGGTCCCAAGTCCAGATAGATTGGAGAGGGTTATGTCAGGAAGGGAATCTGGTGTAAAAACCCATGCCAAATGAAATATTTGGAACAGATCTGCTGTGGCAACCCATAACAGGTGCAGCCAGAAGAAAAAGAAAAAAAGATACAAGTTGTTGTTGTTTATTTGTTTTTCTCACTGGGTCTATAGATAGATAGATAGATAGATAGATAGATAGATAGATAGATAGATAGATTTTTTTATTTTATTGATCCCAAGCTGGGAAATTGTTTTGTTGCAGCAGCAAGTTATCAGACATGCAAAAATAAAAAAACATGCTGTACAACATAAAGTAGAATTAAAAAAAAAAAAAGATCCCAAGAACAAGCTGACTATACAATATACAGATAAAAATGCAACGATAAAAAAAATAGTGGGATCCATCACAAAAAGTATACATATTCTTCAGGGACACTTTATCTATGAATGATACTAAACAACTTTTTTTTAAAAGATATCCTTCTGACATTTAAATATATTTAAACACTCATTTAAATCTGAGAACATATTTAAAAAAGTAATTGTATTTGAATGTAACACAGAGATCTTTGTAAACCACTGTACCACTGTGCTGCCAAATAATGGTATTGTATTTGCGAAATATTATTTGCCAAGTAACATTATTCTATCTTTTTTTTCAAAGCTGATAAAATTAAAATGGTTATTGGCCGTGCACATGGATTATTGGACTTCACAGTAAATTAACAACCAAGACAAGCATACTGAAATATACATCTACATTCATATGTGCTATCCACTTCTGGCTAGAAATCAATTGTAGACCTACCTTTAAAAAAACAATCAATTTAGCCGCCTAAGGCTGAACTTGCAGAGCAGTTTTATGTATGCACCCAACAGCAAAGAGTTTTAATTCCATATACCAGCAAGTTTAGTTCATAATTAAACCAGCTTTGGCTGCAGTGGTCTAAAACTGGAGCTGATTATCAAGGGTATTTAATTTGAGCGTTAAGCACATTTTGCTTCTGCATACTCATAAGTACATCAGCAAAACTTTTCACAGGATCTGGTCTCGGAATCAAGCTACAAATCACCACATGAGTGAGTTGTCAATGCAAATCACATGCGCTGATCCACACCACTTCAGCAGCTGTCCATTTGTACATATCCAGCAAACCTCATCAAATGTTTTCAGCATTTTTGGTATGTGCTGCTGACACATCTTTCAGAGCCCATTCATCATAATTATAATTTGTGAGCAATAAACATGCATTGAACTGCAAAGGTACTTGGGACATCTGCCTCAGTGAAAGCCCACCAGTGGGAAAATCCTATAAATGTGGGTGGAAAAGGAAAAGTGTTTAGTTGCTGAACATATAGGGTTCAACATAAGTCAGTTGTACACTGTGCTTTTTAATATTATATGAAATGATCCAAGTCAAAACTTGCTTGAATTCTATAACAGATTGTGTGATAAAGTGTTCATGTCAGATTAGAAAATGAAGATCTGCTAATGATAGACCTGTGATTGAAGACCATTTCTATGTTCTGCTTACATTATTAATTAGTGTGATCTGAGCTTGTGCACAAAATGAGCTTGAGATTTAAAAAAAGACATTTCTTTCTTTCCATTAGCATGTTTTGTTATGTTTCACCATTGCTAATCAGAGCCAGCCCTGACCAATTTGGTGCCTCTTGCATCACAGCCAAATCCATCACCAATCATTGTGTTTATATGCTCACACAGAAACGGCAAAGCTTGATATCTTTGAGATTTTCTTTATTTTAGAAACAAAAATCACACAAAATAAAAAGCCTGGATTTGCAGAGGTGGAATAACAAGATCAATTGTGAGCTACAGCTCACTTACATATCCCCTGCTCTCGCTAATATCAGAATGCATGAACTTCACATGTGATTTCTCACATGTGAAATATGTGGAAAATGTGTTTTGCACATGGGAAACGTTATTTGCACATGGGAAACGTGGGTTTGGCCCAATTTTATGTGAATCACATGTGGGAATGTTTTACACATGTGGTAACATGTTTTCCACATGTGCTGTACATGGTAACATGTTACAAAATCTGATACCATGTATTCCACATGTTACCACATGTGGTGACATGTGATCACATGTGGTAACGTGATCACATGTGAAATACATGGGAAATTCATGTGTTTTTTCTGGAAGGGGAAGGAATAGGACAATTTTTATGAATGTTGAATTCAACAAATAATGAACCCTGAAATAAGTAAGTAAAGAGCAGTATTTTCGCCAGGGATTTCAAATAGCATCCTGGTAAACTCTCATTCTGAAATAGCATTCTGCTTCTTGAAATAGTGTCAAAATCCACCCGATATGTTACGTAAATACATTCAGTCGGTGAACAGGAAGTCGATGTGCAACAGACCTGAAAATGGTAGACACGGTATAGAACCCCAAGCTGAAGCTCAGTACCAAATATCAAGCACTTGTGATTCGTAGTTGCTGAGAAAAGTGTGACAAAAATTTTGTAAATCCACCCTATATGTTTCGTAAATACATTCAGTCGGTAAACAGGAAGTTGATGTGCAACAGACCTGAAAATGGTAGACACGGTATAGAACCCCAAGCTGAAGCTCAGTACCAAATATCAAGCACTTGTGATTCGTAGTTGCTGAGAAAAGTGTGACAAAAATTTTGTAAATCCACCCTATATGTTTCGTAAATATATTCAGTTGGTGAACAGGAAGTTGATGTGCGACAGATGTGAAAATGGTATGCATGGTATAGAACCCCAAGCTGAAGCTCAGTACCAAATATCAAGCAGTTGTGATTCGTAGTTGCTGAGAAAAGTGTGACGAAAATGTTGTAAATCCACCCTATATGTTTCGTAAATACATTCAGTCGGTAAACAGGAAGTTGATGTGCAACAGATGTGAAAATGGTATGCATGGTATAGAACCCCAAGCTGAAGTTTGGTACCAAGCACCAAGTGGCTATGATTTGTGGTTGCTGAGAAAAAGGGTGTTTCAGATGGACGGAAATAAGGAGATACGGACGGACGGACAGAGGTAAAAAATCAGTATACCCCCCTCCTTTGGAGTGGGGATATAATAAAAATATTTCAGAAATGCATCTGAAGAAACAAGAGGAGTATATGCGACTTTTCAGTGTTATGTTATATGAATAAAAATATTAATATTAATATTTTATTAATATAATGCAATGCATTTTTAAAGGTAAAAGCTGCTGATGGTGAAACTCAGCCAGTAATATCACCTAAGCCACATTATAGCTTATAACATTCAAAACACAAACAGCAAGAATAATTATACCGAGCGTTCTCTGTGTATGTGTGTGCTCGTTGCTCAAGTGTGTGCATGTGTATGTGTGTGTTCACTGCTATAGATGGGTTAAATGCAGAGGAGGAATTTTGCTGTGCTCTATTGTACATGTGACAAAGCCTTCTTCTTCTTCTTCTCCTTCATTCATTCATTCATTCATTCATTCATTCATTCATTCATGCACAAAACATCTATTCAGTGAGCACTTCTCTAACATGATCCATGCTGTTTGCTATCCATATAAGACCAATCAGTAGTCAAAATGCAAAGGATTACCACTATTAATTACGATACAAAAAGGGATGGAAAAGAAAAAGCATATTATTTGACTCTGACAAGCAGGGCTAATGTTGGCGAAGTAGACTAAAATGTCAATAAAAGTACATGCCTGGTTTCTTGAGGAAGACTCTGGATGATTCATGCAGCACAGTGAAAAGAAAAAGTGTATTTCTCAAAATTATGTTGAAAGTTATTCCCCAAACACCTGAATAGGCTTTCCAACTTTACCTAATGAATTTAAGGTGAGAGTAACTGATGTCAACTCTAAATATTTATTATTAGTGAAGGTTATGCACATCAGAAGAAAGCTAACACTCTGCTTCAATGGTGCAAAAGATAAACTATTCATTCATCACATTACTGTTGTCTTCTTTCCCAGGTTTATATATATATACAGTGGGGCAAAAAAGTATTTAGTCAGTCACCAATTGTGCAAGTTCTCCCACTTAAAAAGATGAGAGAGGCCTGTAATTTTCATCATAGTTATACCTCAACTATGAGAGACAAAATGAGAAAAAAAAATCCAGAAAATCACATTGTCTGATTTTTAAAGAATTTATTTGCAAATTATGGTGGAAAATAAGTATTTGGTCAATAACAAAAGTTCATCTCAATACTTTGTTATATACCCTTTGTTGGCAATGACAGAGGTCAAACATTTTCTGTAAGTCTTCACAAGGTTTTCACACACTGTTGCTGGTATTTTGGCCCATTCCTCCATGCAGATCTCCTCTAGAGCAGTGATGTTTTGGGGCTGTCGCTGGGCAACACGGACTTTCAACTCCCTCCAAAGATTTTCTATGGGGTTGAGATCTGGAGACTGGCTAGGCCACTCCAGGACCTTGAAATGCTTCTTACGAAGCCACTCCTTCATTGCCCGGGCGGTGTGTTTGGGATCATTGTCATGCTGAAAGACCCAGCTACGTTTCATCTTCAATGCCCTTGCTGATGGAAGGAGGTTTTCACTCAAAATCTCACGATACATGGCCCCATTCATTCTTTCCTTTACACAGATCAGTCGTCCTGGTCCCTTTGCAGAAAAACAGCCCCAAAGCATGATGTTTCCACCCCCATGCTTCACAGTAGGTATGGTGTTCTTTGGATGCAACTCAGCATTCTTTCTCCTCCAAACACGACAAGTTGAGTTTTTACCAAAAAGTTCTATTTTGGTTTTATCTGACCATATGACCTTCTCCCAATCCTCTTCTGGATCATCCAAATGCTCTCTAGCAAACTTCAGACGGGCCTGGACATGTACTGGCTTAAGCAGGGGGACACGTCTGGCACTGCAGGATTTGAGTCCCTGGCGGCGTAGTGTGTTACTGATGGTAGCCTTTGTTACTTTGGTCCCAGCTCTCTGCAGGTCATTCACTAGGTCCCCCCGTGTGGTTCTGGGATTTTTGCTCACCGTTCTTGTGATCATTTTGACCCCACGGGGTGAGATCTTGCATGGAGCCCCAGATCGAGGGAGATTATCAGTGGTCTTGTATGTCTTCCATTTTCTAATAATTGCTCCCACAGTTGATTTCTTCACACCAAGCTGCTTACCTATTGCAGATTCAGTCTTCCCAGCCTGGTGCAGGTCTACAATTTTGTTTCTGGTGTCCTTTGACAGCTCTTTGGTCTTGGCCATAGTGGAGTTTGGATTGTGACTGTTTGAGGTTGTGGACAGGTGTCTTTTATACTGATAACGAGTTCAAACAGGTGCCATTAATACAGGTAACGAGTGGAGGACAGAGGAGCCTCTTAAAGATGAAGTTACAGATCTGTGAGAGCCAGAAATCTTGCTTGTTTGTAGGTGACCAAATACTTATTTTACCGAGGAATTTACCAATTAATTCATTAAAAATCCTACAATGTGATTTCCTGGATTCTTTCCCCCCATTCTGTCTCTCATAGCTGAAGTGTACCTATGATGAAAATTACAGGCCTCTCTCATCTTTTTAAGTGGGAGAACTCGCACAATTGGTGGCTGACTAAATACTTTTTTGCCCCACTGTGTATATATATATATATATATATATATATATATATATATATATATATATATATATATATATATATAATCTCATCATCTCTAGCCGCTTTATCCTGTTCTACAGGGTCGCAGGCAAGCTGGAGCCTATCCCAGCTGACTACAGGTGAAAGGCGGGGTACACCCTGGACAAATCGCCAGGTCATCACAGGGCTGACACATAGACACAGACAACCATTCACACTCCCATTCACACCTACGGTCAATTTAGAGTCACCAGTGTGTGCTTAGGGCCGTTGTCCTGCTGCATGACCCACCTTCTCTTGAGATTCAGTTCATGGACAGATGTCCTGACATTTTCCTTTAGAATTCACTGGTATAATTCAGAATTCATTGTTCCATCAATGATGTCAAGCTGTCCTGGCCCAGATGCAGCAAAACAGGCCCAAACCATGATACTACCACCACCATGTTTCACAGATGGGATAAGGTTCTTATGCTGGAATGCAGTGTTTTCCTTTCTCCAAACATAACACTTCTCATTTAAACCAAAAAGTTCTATTTTGGTCTCATCCATCCACAAAACATTTTTCCAATAGCCTGCTGGCTTGTCCACATGATCTTCAGCAAACTGCAGATGAGCAGCAATGTTCATTATGGAGAGCAGTGGCTTTCTCCTTGCAACTCTGCCATGTACACCATTGTTGTTCAGTGTTCTCCTGATGGTGGACTCATGAACATTAACATTAGCCAATGTGAGAGTGGCCTTCAGTTGCTTAGACGTTACCCTGGGGTCCTTTGTGACCTCGCCAACTATTACACGCCTTGCTCTTGGAGTGATCTTTGTTGGTCGACCACTCCTGGGGAGGGTAACAATGGTCTTGAATTTCCTCCATTTGTACACAATCTGTCTGACTGTGGATTGGTGGAGTCCAAACTCTTTAGAGATGGTTTTGTAACCTTTTCCAGCCTGATGAGCATCAACAACGTTTTTTCTGAGGTCCTCAGAAATCCCCTTTGTTCATGTCATGATACACTTCCACAAACATGTGTTGTGAAGGTCAGACTTTGATAGATCCCTGTTCTTTAAATAAAACAGGGTGCCCACTCACACCTGATTGTCATCCCATTGATTGAAAACACCTGACTCTAATTTCACTTTCAAATTAACTGCTAATCCTAGA
The DNA here is from genome assembly GCF_027579695.1 of Neoarius graeffei. Classification (NCBI taxonomy): domain Eukaryota; kingdom Metazoa; phylum Chordata; class Actinopteri; order Siluriformes; family Ariidae; genus Neoarius; species Neoarius graeffei. Next base: position 92,668,490 of record NC_083570.1, read on the forward strand.
GGTTCACATACTTTTGCCACTCACAGATATGTAATATTGGATCATTTTCCTCAATAAATAAATGACCAAGTATAATATTTTTGTCTCATTTGTTTAACTGGGTTATCTTTATGTACTTTTAGGACTTGTGTGAAAATCTGATGATGTTTTAGGTCATATTTATGCAGAAATATAGAAAATTCTAAAGGGTTCACAAACTTTCAGGCACCACTGTCACTGTGAAAAGTCTCAGGCACCCTTTTTTTCATACAACTTTGCTACAGATTTCTGTTTTATGACTTCTCCATTATTGAGTCAGTACAAAAACATTTCAGAGTCCCGACTGTCCATTTTCCAGCTCAAAATTAAATGTTATGGAAAAAAAAGTTAGTGTCTGTGCAGCATATTACATAAGAGCCCACTTTTCAGATTAAAAAAAAAACATAATGAAGGCTACTGGGTTTTGTGTGACAAAGTGTCTTGAAGAACTGTGGCTGGTTTTGTAAGATGCTCAGTAAAACCTACAGCTCATTTCCTTATAAAACTGCACTCATTGTATCTGAGACTACTATTTTTTTTCAAGCAAAGTGTCGTCCCACACCAAATATTGACTTTCTTTAATTTATTATGGGTTACTGCTGTTTAGGACTGCATTGTAGGTGGCTTTATAGACCCTTTTCAGTCATGTGACCTTCGTAAACGCGACCGCCATTTTGGACATGGAGTGGACTTCGGCTCGAATCAGTTTGAATGCGAGGAAGGCGACAAACGAAAAACATAAAAGAAAAAGGGGCGAGATGCAGAAAACACCTTCACTATCCAGCGACGTAGGGCATTTACAGGGCGAGCAGATGGAGAGGTATTTGCAAAAATTGAGGTTAGCAGGCTTAGAGAACGACGTTTACCTGCTTCCACCAGGATTGTTCACTGACGTACGGAAGTACACGAAGCCCTCGTCTTTACCTGACTTCGGCCCACATGATCTGTATACCTATGTCGTTAAAAACCCATCGCCATACACATACACGCCAACGTCCGAGGTTCCAGAGCACGCTCCGGCTTGCTCCAGGAGTGCTCTGGCCGAGGTTCCCCTCAAATTAAGCAGCGCGCTCCGGCTTGCTCCGGAGCAAGCCGGAGCGCGCTGCTTAATTTGAGGGGAACCTCGGCCGGAGCATTCCGGGAGCAAGCCGGCGCGCGCTGCTTAATTTGAGGGGAACCTCGGCCGGAGCACTCCGGGAGCAAGCCGGCGCGCGCTGCTTAATTTGAGGGGAACCTCAGCCGGAGCATTCCGGGAGCAAGCCGGCGCGCGCTGCTTAATTTGAGGGGAACCTCGGCCGGAGCACTCCGGGAGCAAGCCGGCGCGCGCTGCTTAATTTGAGGGGAACCTTGGCCGGAGCACTCCGGGAGCAAGCCGGCGCGCGCTGCTTAATTTGAGGGGAACCTCGGCCGGAGCACTCCGGGAGCAAGCCGGCGCGCGCTGCTTAATTTGAGGGGAACCTCGGCCGGAGCACTCCGGGAGCAAGCCGGCGCTCGCTGCTTAATTTGAGGGGAACCTCAGCCGGAGCATTCCGGGAGCAAGCCGGCGCGCGCTGCTTAATTTGAGGGGAACCTCGGCCGGAGCACTCCGGGAGCAAGCCGGCGCGCGCTGCTTAATTTGAGGGGAACCTCGGCCGGAGCACTCCGGGAGCAAGCCGGCGTGCGCTGCTTAATTTGAGGGGAACCTCGGCCGGAGCACTCCGGGAGCAAGCCGGTTCCGAGGTTCCGGAGCGCGCTCCGGCTTGCTCCCCCTCAAATTAAGCAGCGCGCTCCGGAACCTCGGACGTTGGCTCCGGCAGCTATTTATACTGGATCCGGTGTAAATAGCTGCCGGATCATAATTACAGTAAACTAGTAAATACAGTAAAGGAAAAACTTGAGACTGAAAGGTTTTAACAGTCATCCAAATGACTGAACGTAAACATTGCTACAGTAACATACTAGCTACTTGTTGACATTAGCTAGTCAACAATAGCTACTACAGAAGAACAAAGAGGTTACAATGGGTTATTTTAACCTATTTGGTTACACACTCACTGCCACAGAATGTTAACAGCAATGTAATGCCTTTTCTGGCTAATTTTATTCGTCTTACCTCCAACAAAGTAGTCACTACACAAGCGCTGGTATGCCGAGGGCTGCCAATCTTTCCTGTTAATGGCCGCTATCCATCTTCTCCGTCGGGATCCGATAAAATGATAAACCTTGCCTTGTTTGTTGATGGTTACTACATCCAGGTGCACAACAATATAGTGGCATGATGGAAGTCTTGCTGAAAGTAAAAACTTTCTTTGCTGCCGTTCCTCAATGCTGGCTGTGGTAAACTACTGGTAGTACATGTCCAAAATGGCAGCCGTGTTTGTCGTGACGTCACGTGAAAAGGGTCTATAAGTGTTGTCTCAGACCACTTCTTCTGTCACCACTTATCAGCCACCTACAACCCAGTCCTTGGCACACTTCCCAGAAAACTGAATACACATCCACACCAAAACTCAGCTGACTTCAATGACTCGCATAATGGCAGAGAAAGCCAATAACCCACAGATCACCCTAACGACTCTCTCGGCTGCTAACACTGTTCACACCTGGCCCCCAGTGACCTACACCTACAGGATGACTCAATGACCCAGGTAAGCTCAATGACTCGCTGTAGGGTTGCTTTTGCTCCACTAGAAGATAATTACATGGAACTCCCCACTAGTCAGACAGAACTGAAGAAGCCTTTCGGATGAGAGGTGAAACGCCTTCAAGGATTTCAAGCAAGTCCAGTTGCCTTCTTTAGCACCGATGGTATAGACCCCTTCGCATGTTTGTAAACAAACTGATCGTTGCCAGGATGCGCGCGCAGCCTGGACTCAGAAACAATGGCGCTGCCCATAGATCGGCATTATGAGCTGTCAGATTATGCCAAACAATTGTCGTTACAAGATCGAGAATGCTACATAAATAAGTTAACTCTAACAAGTGGACGTCGCCTACCGGATCCGTATTTAATTAAAGAGTGGACGGACGATGTTAGTAAGTTCCTTGATATACAATGGCCAGATATATACTTGTACCTTATTGACAAGACTTCAGTGTACACCCACAAAAAACTTCGTGCCTACAAGTCTTTAGACGCATATGATTATGTTATGTGTGGGCATGTACAACTTGATTAACAATGGGACATTCATATTCATTTTCTTTTAATCAAATTATGCCAGTGATGTGATGGCAATGTGGCTTTAGCTACAACAGCAAATACCAACACTAAACAGCAATTTGCAGGAGGTAATGGCATGAAAGGAATGATAGTGTAAAGAGTGCAGCTAAGAGAAATCAGAGCTGCGTAAAAAGCGAGAGGCAGAGACCAGAAATGAAACTGAACGGGGCGGGAGCTAGGTTAGAGCAGTCAGCGTAAGTTGGCATTTAGAGTGAGGGCACACAATTTTACCTTTCCATCCTTGCTTTAAAATTGTGATTTTCGGCATACACAAATAATGATGGCACAAAATCTGGACTGCTTGAGTCAAGCGAGACCTCTCCTACAAACAAAATTGCATGCAAAGCTAAGTTAACATGCTAACAATATTCATTACATTGTGTAACTATGACCCAGCTAATCAGACAAACGTTACCAAAGTATTTTGCTACATCAATAAACGAAGACTAGAAAGAATAAAAAAGAAAGATTTAATAAATAGCCTGATCTTACCTGTGATGAAGTGGGCGCTGCAAACCCGCACATTTTTGATAGTGCTTTCATCCCAGTCTACACATTTGATGGCTTGTAGCCATAGACGTCGGCGATTTTTTTTGAATGGGTGAGATCCTGCTGGAATTCTGAACATTTTAACCCCATCACTGCTACGATTCTGACACCCGATAACACAACAACTAGGCATTTCTGAGTCTTTTTTGGGTCCAGGCTGCGCGCGCAATTTCCGCTTACGTATGAATGACGTTTACTGCAAAGGGGTCTATGAGTTGCTATATCCTTCCAGGCAGCTCAAACTAATCTCACCATTTTCCTCTGACCTTAATATCAACAAGGCGTTTCCACCCACAGAACTGTCACTCACTCACTTGATGTTTTTTGTTTTTTCGCACCATTCTGTGTAAACTCTAGAGACTGCTGTGTGTGAAAACCCCAGGAGATCAGCAGTTTCTGAAATACTCAAACCAGTCCATATGGCTCAAACCAAAACCCATACCACAGTGAAAGTCACACTCTGAGATCACAATTTTTCCCATTCTGATGTTTGAAGTGGACATTAATTGAAGCTCTTGATCTGTATCTGCATGATTTTATGCATTGTGGACAAAAGCTGTCCAGGGATTGGCTGATTAGAGAACTGCATCAAACAGCAGGGGCAATGGGTGTACCTAATAAAGTGGCCAGTGAGTGTACAGGAAACCACTATGATGAACCATGTTTGTTGCTATGCTGCTACTGTAGAACAAGACCCTCCCATTGTAGGTGGGGCATATACATTCCAAAGAGCATTTAATTGGACAAACACAAAACTAGCACAGGATGAGTCACACAAAAAAAATTCTCAGATGTGACAAACTATAAAATTCAAATGAGCAAATGTCAAAAACTTTTTATCATTTTTATTTGATATTATTAAATAGGTTTCTATAACAGTAAGGGAGAAATACAAAAAGCTGCGAAACATCTGTTTTGATTTCAGGGCCACTTTTAAACAATCTTCATTTGGACTGACTGCACCTGTCTTTCTTTCTCTCTGTCTCTCCTGCAGTTACACACGTTTTCTATCTCTCAAGCAGACACACACACACACACACACACACACACACACACACACACACTCTCTGCCTTGCTCTCTGAAACATGTGTGCTCTCTCTCACACACACACACACACACACACACACACACACACACTCTCTCACACACACACACACACACACACACACACACACACTCTCTCTCTCTCTCTCTCTCTCTCTCTCTCTCTCTCACACACACACACATGCTCTCTCACACACACATCCTCTCTCTCTCACACACACATATACTCTCTCTCTCACACACTCTCTCTCTCTCACACACCATCATCATCATCGGCGATCACTCGTAACGAGTATGATTGTCCTCCTGACGGTGCGTCTGGTCACTTGTGGGTCGTCAGGTGGCGGTTGAGGCCAATCCTCGATCCACAGTCTCTATTGCAGTGGGGGCATATGTAGATTGTTGTCCTGGAGGTGGTGGTTTGGGTTTGGGGAGCAGTTTTGGTGGTGGTTCTCTCCTTCCTCAGTTGCCTTTTAGTTTCTGCGGCACGGTGGAGGTCCTCTTCCAGGTGTGCTGTACCCTCATGGACCATCCTTCTCCACTCATCTCTTTTGAGGGCAGCCTCCTCCCAGTTATTGAGATTGAAGTGACACTTTCTGAGGTGTACTTTGATCATGTCTTTGTACCGCTTCTTCTGCCCTCCTTGGGTACACTTTCCTTCCTTTAGTTGGCCATACAGAATCTGTTTTGGAAGGCGGTAATTGGGCATGCGTACTACATGACCTGTCCATTGTAGCTGGTGCCTAGCGATAGTTGAGGTGATCCTGGCGATGTTAGCTTCCTTTAAGACACTGATATTAGTCCGTCTATCTTCCCAGCTGATCCTAAGAATCTTGCGTAGGCATAGCTGGTGATACTGCTCCAGGGCTTTCAGATGTCTACTGTAGGTAGTCCAGCTATCAGCTCCATAGAGCAAGGTGGGAAGAATGACGGCTTGATAGACCAGGAGTTCGGTTTTGGTCAGGATTTCGCGGTTGTCAAAGACCCTGTCTCTCAGCCTAGCAAAAGCTGCACTGGCACACCCTATGCGGTGGTGGATTTCTGCATCAATGTCAGCTCTTGTGGATAGAAGACTGCCAAGATACATGAATCGGTCCACATTTTCCAGGGTGTTGTTGTCCACATGGATTGCTGGGGCCTTGGAGGGTGTGTCAGGGGCTGGTTGGTACAGTATCTGAGTTTTCCTGATGTTAATATCAAGTCCCAGGAGTTGGTAGGCTCTGGCAAAGGCGTCCATGATGCTTTGGAGGTCCGCTTCAGAAAGAGCCACTAGGGCGTTATCGTCAGCATATTGGAGCTCCATGATGGAGGATGTGAGCACCTTGCTTTTTGCCCTGAACATGTTGATGTTGAAGAGCCCGCTGTCTGTCCTATATATGAACTTGAGACCCTCAGGTAGGTTTTGGCTGGTGAGGTGGAGGATGGTGGCGATGAAGATGGAGAAGAGGGTTGGTGCAATGATGCAGCCCTGCTTGACACCAGTGTGCACTTTGAAAGGGGCTGTTTCACAGCCACCATTTCCAACTATGGTTGCGGTCATGTCATCATGTAGTAGGCGCAAGATCTTCAGATACTTCTCTCGGCATCCGATCTTGGATAGAATACACCAGAGGGCAGGTCTGTTCATGGAATCAAAGGCCTTTGTAAGATCGATGAACGCCATGTACAGGGGTAGGTGTTGCTCTCGACATTTCTCCTGCAGCTGGCGAGCTGTGAAAATCATGTCAGAGGTTCCTCTGGCGGGGCGGAAGCCACACTGTGACTCTGGGAGGATCACTTCTGACAGTGGCAGTAGTCGGTTGGCCAAAATACGGGCCAGTACTTTGCCTGTGGTGGACAGGAGGGAGATGCCCCTGTAGTTGCCACAGTCTGCTTTATCTCCCTTCTTGAATATGGTGACAATCAGGGCGTCCCTGAGTTCGGCAGGGATTTTCTCCTCCTCCCAGATCTTAGAAAGGAGGCTGTGGTTGTGACTGAGGAGTTTGGGCCCACCTTGCTTGAGGATTTGTGCTGGAATCCCATCTGGTCCAGAGGCCTTGTTGTTACTCAATCTCCTGATGGCACCCAAGACCTCACTTTCAGTGGGAGGGTCATGCAAATTGCAGGAGCAATTAGTTTTAAGTGATCAATCTAATTAAATCAGTCTCATTAATAATCTCATTAAATCAGTCTCATTGATAATCTCATTAAATCAGTCTCATTGATAATCTCATTAATTAATACCATTCATTTTGGTGCTTAATAATAAATTACCAAACAGCTAAAATTATGGTATATTCCAAATTATCATGGTCACTTACCGTATTACATAACTCATATGCACCTTGGAATTCTTTGAGATTGGGTGACTTCAAAAGTATTGGTACAACAAAAACACACACAGTTTCAATAATAATTGAATTTATTATAACAATGATAAAAATTGAATAATAGCAGTTGAAATATATACAAATATGATATATACTTGATGAGCGTGTGTGTGTGTGAGAGAGGCCTTATGGCCTAAGCAAAAAGGTTAGCCTAGCTTGCTAACGAGACAAAAGAATTAGCCATGTGTGTGTGGCTAGCTAAGGTGTGTTGTGAGGCCTGTGGCCTAAGCAAAAAGAATTAACTCTGGATGAGTGTGAACACATGGTGGGAACAAAAGAATTAGCTCTGGTTTGCTAGCTAAGGTGTGTTGTGAGGTCTGTGGCCTAAGCAAAAGGAATTACTCTAGGTGAGTGTGACCACGTGTTCCTAGGTAGAACAAAGAATTAGCCAATAGCTAACCCACTAGCTCATAACTTTACTAAATCCACTGAAATCTTGATGAGGTCAAAATATGTGTAATAATGAAATTAAGGGTTAGAAAGCAATAGAGGAAAGCATGCAAAAGCCTATCTATTAAGCAATTGAGAGATCAAAACAAAATAGAACAATCAATTCAACACCGAGTGTCTACAGTGTACACAATTAAACCATTCCTGAGTTTAAATTCACACTTCTTCATAAAGCTAATTCCTAAGACTAGTTTTTATGCCCAAAAATGCCAGTCTTACTTCAGTATCTCGCTTATAGTGCAAGATTATGGCGATATGTTCCGAGACTTTTGGAGTCCACAGGAGCACGTGAGTCGATTCCGTGGAAGGCAGAGGATTTCTTGGTCCGACGCTTTGTAGTTCATGGGAAGAAAGTCTCTGATCAAGCAATGTGCACAGCGCTTTAATTACAAGGGATCCGGCTGCTTCTAACTATAAATGAACTGTTTTGGGCGGCAGTTCGTAAAGTTACTATAATAGACAAACAAACTGGCTGTAGCTCAACCGAGAGAGAGATAGCACGATTTAAGTAGTTCTACCGTGGCCAAGGGTAAACAAAAACCATGTTGAATTGTTTTCTCAGGAGAAAAGACATCTGTATCTTGGATGCTCTGGTGAGCAGCCTCTTTATCTCTGTAGAACGCGCCACTTGCGATGAAATTCACAGCACCAAAGAGGAAGAGAGTAGCGTGCCTTAGTTACTTATGGATTCCTGGAGGATGTGATGTACGTGATCCCGCCCCGGCGTGACATAGGCCATCGCGGAAGTGGGCCGATGGGATCTGTAGTTTCTTAAAGGGACGGTTACGTTGTACTTACATTCCCCCTTTTGGTCTCAGGGGTATGACGGAGTCGTAGCACTGAGAGCACAGTACTGTACAGTCCACATGTCCATCGTCCTTGAGGTGGCTTTGCTCTGTACAGTTCATGGTGTCCTGTGAAAACTGTGTAAACTCATGAGTCCCAGTAAGACAGTTGGAGGCAGAGGCATTTGGGCATATAATCAGGTGGTAGGCATTTGGGCATATAATCACTCTCTAACTAGGTCAAAATCACATCTAAAAAAATTAAACATTAAACATGAAACATGCAGTGTTTAATTTCCTATGCATAAAAACAAGAAAAGAGAAGGAATGAAGGAAGAAAAGAAGTATTAGTGTTTGGGTTGGTAAACCTAATCTTCTGGAAAGGTATTGGGTTGGTGAATGTGACTGGGAATGTCAGTGTACGCTTATGGGTGAGTGAGGCGTACAAGCTAGGTGGACAGGATGGGCCTAACTATCGTCCCCCCCTTTTTGGAGTGAAAACTGTTCAAAGGGCTTGATTTGATGGCTATGGAGATCGATATGAGGGAGTTTGATTAGGCCTGGATGTCCTAATGCGATACACGACGGGGGACAGTTTTCCTACGATCGAAGGTCCCGACCAATGTGGTAGGAACTTTTTTTTTTTAAACTCCTACCGGCTTGGTAAAATTAAAATGTAGGACTTTGTCGCCTATTTGATATTCGTGATGGGAGGCTTTTCGGTCGTAGTAGGCCTTTTTGTCCTTTTACGCTCACTTCGATTTATTTGTTGAGGGGTCTGACCTCTTTTGTAACAGTTCTTTAATCTCAGCCAACTGGGCTTTTAAAGAATCCAGCTCTGCGCAGAACTCAACAGGTTGGTCTGAGTCACTGTGTCGGTCACCTTTACCCCTACGTGTAGAGCTATGGTCGGAACGCTCCTGCCGTCTCCGGCCGGAGCGGGGATGACGGTCTTGCTGCCAACCACCTTGTTCCCTATGACCCTTTTCACATGATGGACGGTTGCCAGAGTCACTGTGGACTTGCCTTCGGTCCCTCCTGGTCTTACCTCGCCGATTCTTCCACTTACCCTGGTGATGGCTCGGCAAGGGGCGGTTCAGACCGGGATTTCTCCAGTTGGGTCCCCCTTTTGGAGCTTCCCCTCCTTCTAAGGCCAGCGGGGGCCCATCTGCATCCTGGAGACTAAGGACTCTGGGTTCATCATTGTTTCTGTTTGTGGTTTTGACAATGGTCTCCCAGGTCATTTGGGCTAGTTGCCTAATTTCCCTCATCGAGTAAAAACCCTGTCGACATGTCAGTGTGACTTGAGTCTGCACGCTTGGGTGGAGGTTATGTAAGAAGAGGGATTTGAAGCCTCTATCATCTTCCAAGCCTGGTGCACTACTACCCTGGAAATAGGCAGTACGTAGCCGTCTATAATATTCACGAGGCACCTCAGACCGTTTTTGTTTAATTTGGATTGCACACAATGTCGCAGAGGTTTCGTCCGTGTATGGCGCATATTTTTCCCTCATGTAATTGCGAAGTTTCGAATAACTATCGCGAACATTTGGGGGTAGCGTCTCTAAAAAGGCACGAACGCTGCTACTGGAGGTCTTCCAGATTAGTCTAAGTTTCTCTCACGTTGTGGCTTTCGGCAGGTCCATCAAGCATCGGTTAATCTCTTGCAAATAATCATTCACATTTACTCTTTTACTCTCAGGATCGAATCGCTCAACATCAGGGTGTCTGGTTGTTAGGGCTTTGCTGGGATTCGAACCTGGGTCGCTGGTGTGATAATCCAGCAAACCCCCACTAGGCCACCAGAGGGATGACACAAGTGCAGAGGCGTGAGGCAAAAGTAGAGTATCAAAAAACAGTTTATTTACACTATATACAATCCAATGGGGCGGCACGGTGGTGTAGTGGTTAGCGCTGTCGCCTCACAGCAAGAAGGTCCTGGGTTCGAGCCCCGGGGCCAGCGAGGGCCTTTCTGTGTGGAGTTTGCATGTTCTCCCCGTGTCCGCGTGGGTTTCCTCCGGGTGCTCCGGTTTCCCCCACAGTCCAAAGACATGCAGGTTAGGTTAACTGGTGACTCTAAATTGACCGTAGGTGTGAATGTGAGTGTGAATGGTTGTCTGTGTCTATATGTCAGCCCTGTGATGACCTGGCGACTTGTCCAGGGTGTACCCCACCTTTCGCCCGTAGTCAGCTGGGATAGGCTCCAGCTTGCCTGCGACCCTGTAGAAGGATAAAGCGGCTAGAGATAATGAGATGAGATGAGCGACAATCCAATGGAAAAAACAAAAATAAAATCCAAACGCTCAGAAGATAAACCAAAATAAAAATATCCAAAGGTTAAATGTCCAAAAACAAAAGGAAAGGCAAAATGCTGAACGCTCAGAAGATCAAAAAGGTACAAAGTCCAAAGAAAGCAAAAAATATCAAAAACACAAGGGCACAGGCAAGATATGTGAGACAGAGGAAACTAGCACAAGACAGCATAGCATAAAGATTCCGTGACAAGGGAACAAACAGAGGGGTATTTATACACAAAACAATTAAGGAACAGGGCGGGGCAGGAAACAGGTAATCAAGACAAACACAAAACACAGTGGCGGCCTCTAGAGGCCAACACAAACATGACAAGATAAACATAACAGCGGCCTCTAGAGGCCAAAACAGTCCCAGTCCTAACAGGACCCCCCCCTCTAGGAGCATCTCCTGACGTTCCCAGGGCAATCCGGATGGGCCGAATGGAAGTCCCGACAAAGTCCTTTATCTAAAATGTCCCGGGCGGGGACCCAACAGCATTCCTCAGGGCCATAGCCCTCCCAGTCTACCAGATATTGAAGCCCGCCGCGGACCCGGTGGGAGTCAAGCAGGCGATGGACAGTGAACACAGTCTGACCCTGGAAGATGCAGGGGGGTGGGGGATTCCTAGGGGCAGGGGCATACGTGGACATCAGTACGGGCCGCAACAGGGAAACATGGAATGTGGGGTTGATCCTCAGAGTCCGGGGCAACTGGAGCTGGTAGGCGACAGGGTTTACCCTGTGCACCACCTTGAAAGGGCCAATGTAGCAAGGAGCAAGCTTGCGGTTCTCCACCCGCAGTGGAAGGTCCTTGGTGGACAGCCAAACCCGCTGCCCAGGGCGGAAAGCATGGGCAGGTCTTCTATGGCGGTTGGCCTGAGTCTGGTTGGTTCTGGAGGTCTGGATGAGGGTCCTCCTGACCTTGCTCCAGGTCTTGCGACACCGTCTCACATATTGGTTGACCGAGGGCACCCCCGCGTCCTCCTCCTGGTCCGGGAACAGAGGTGGCTGGAACTCAAATTGGCACTGGAACGGCGACAGCTTGGTAGCCGATGACTGCAGGGTGTTGTGGGTGTACTCTGCCCATGGCAGCCAGGTGCTCCACGAAGTTGGGTTATCCATAGCCAGGCCTCGCAGGGTGGTTTCCAGGTCCTGGTTGAGCCTCTCCGTCTGGCCATTGGACTGTGAGTGGAACCCAGAGGAGAGGCTGGCAGTGTCTCCAATGAGCTTGCAAAACCCGTGCCACACTCGGGAGGAGAACTGGGGCCCCCGGTCTGAGACGATATCCTGAGGGAGACCAAAGACTCAGAAGACATGATTAAACATTAGTTTAGCAGTTTCAAGGGCAGAAGGGAGCTTGCACAGTGGTATAAAGTGGCAGGCCTTGGAGAATCTGTCCACTATGACCAAAATGACAGGTGTTACCTTGTGACTCCGGGAGACCCGTGATGAAATCGACTGCCACGTGGGACCAGGGATGCCAGGGAATGGTCAGAGGATACAGGAGGCCCTGGGGATGCTGTCGTGGGTTCTTGCTTCTGGTGCACACCTCGCAGGAAAGGACAAATGACCTCACTTCCTTCTCCATGCTTGGCCACCAGAAGCATCTTCTCAGGAAGTCCAGGGTCCTTCGAGCTCCCGGGTGGGCGGTGAGAGGGGACGAGTGACCCCACTGGAGAACCTTGGCCCGGGCTTGATGTGGGACATACAAGAGGCCCAGTGGCCCCGTCCCAGGACCGGGGTCCTGGTGTTGGGCTCGTCGGATGGTCTCCTCAATACCCCAGCGGACAGGGGCCACAATCCGGGACACAGGGATAATAGGCCCAACTTCGCTCTCCCTGTTGGTGGGAGTGAACAGCCTGGACAGCGCATCAGGTTTGGTGTTTTTGGAGCCGGGGCGGTATGATAGGGTAAAGTCGAACCAACTGAAAAACAAGGCCCACCTAGCCTGTCGTGGATTGAGTCTCTTTGCTTGTTGGAGGTACTCCAGGTTCTTGTGGTCCATCCAGACCAAAAATGGATGTTGTGCTCCCTCCAGCCAGTGCCTCCACTCCTCAAGGGCCAGTTTAACTGCTAGCAGTTCTCGATCCCCCACGTCATACCGTGACTCCGCAGAACTCAGGCGGTGGGAGAAGTATGCGCAGGGGTGCAACCTTCCTTCCAAGCGTTGAGAGAGGACCGTGCTGACGCCGCTGTCCGAGGCGTCCACCTCGACGATGAAGGGTTGCAAAGGGTCCGGGAGGACCAGAATGGGTGCTGTGCAGAAGCGGTGCTTGAGGTCTTTGAACGCCTTTTCCGCCTGAGGAGACCAGACACACGATCCACCTGTCCCTTTGGTGAGGTCCGATATGGGCGCTGCTACAGAACTGAAGTTCCTGATAAACTTGCAGTAGAACTTCGCAAATCCTAAGAACCGCTGAACCTCTTCAATGGACTTGGGGGTGGGCCAGTCCTGGACGGCCAGGATCTTGGCTGGATCAATCTGGAGTTGGCCTGTCCGTACAATAAAACCCAGAAAGGAGACCTCGGGAACATGAAATTCGCATTTCTGGGCCTTAGCGAACAGATTGTTCTGTAGCAGCCTCTGGAGAACCTGGCGGACATGGTGGCGGTGCTCCTGCATGGTTTTGGAAAAGATTAGGATGTCGTTGAGGTAGACAAAAATGTACTGGGTAATCATGTCCCTCAAGACATCATTGATTAGGGCCTGAAAAACAGCTGGTGCGTTGGTGAGTCTGAAGGGCATCACCTGGTACTCGTAGTGCCCAGACGGGGTGTTAAAGGCAGTCTTCCACTCATCTCCCTGTCGGATACGGATGAGGTGGTATGTGTTCCGTAAGTCCAATTTGGTGAAGACAGTGGCGCCTTGGAGCAGATCGAACACTGTGGACATCAGCGGAAGGGGATAGCGGTTGCGTACAGTGATCTTGTTCAGACCCCTGTAATCAATACACAGCCGGAGCCCCCCATCCTTCTTGCCGACAAAGAAGAAGCCGGCACCAGCGGGTGAGGTGGATGGTCGAATGAACCCAGAAGCCAAGGTGTCCTTGATGTACGCCTCCATGGCCTTGCGTTCTGGCTGAGAGAGGGAAAACAGTCTGTCACGAGGAGGGGTAGTCCCAGGGAGCAAGTCGATGGCACAGTCGTAGGCACGGTGCAGAGGAAGAACGGCGGCCCTGCTCTTGCTGAAAACTTCCTTGAGATCCCAGTACTCTGTGGGAACTTGAGATAACTCGGTGAGATCAGGAGGCTCGGCAGGAGACACAGGAGAGCTAGAGAGCAGACAAGAGGCATGGCACGCAGGGCCCCATTCCACAACCTGGCTTGTTACCCAGTCTATGCGAGGGTTGTGGCGGGTAAGCCAAGGAAGGCCTAGAATCACTGGGAACTCTGGTGAAGGAATCAGGTGCAGGGATATTTCTTCCTTGTGACCTTGAGACTGGAGGAAGACTGGAGAAGTTACTTGGGTGACTCTTCCGTCCCCTAAGGCTTGGCCATCCAGGGCAGACACAGACAGTGGGACTTCAAGAGGTGCAGTCGGAACATTGATACTTTGGGCAAAGTGAACATCCATAAAGTTTCCAGCCGCCCCTGAGTCTAACAAGGCCTGACAAGAGTGGACAGACTCACCCCAGGAGATGGAGACCGGGATGTAGACTCCTTGGCCAGGGAGTTCAGGAGAGAGGGTAGGCCCTGTCACAACCCTCCCTCGGCTGGACGGGGTGGTCCTTTTCCCGAGAGCTCGGGACATGATGCTCGGAAATGGCCAGGCTTGCCACAGTAGATGCAGCACTTGTCCCTCCTTCTGCGCTCCCTCTCAGCTGCGGAGAGACGAGTACGGCCAACTTGCATGGGCACTGGACAGTCACTGGAGGAGGTAGACGGGCTCCAGGTCGAGGCAGTGAGGCCGGGGAAGCTCAGGACTCGGCAGTGCTCTCTAATCCTGTTGTCAAGATGAGTAGAATGTGAGATCAGAGTTTCACTTGGGCATCCGATAAAGGCCAGGCCGTCTTTGATAGGGTCAGACAAACCATGGTGAAAGGCTGAAACCAGGGCTGCTTCGTTCCATCCGCTGACAGCTGCGAGCGTCCGGAACGCGATGGCGTAGTCCGTGAAGCTTCCTTCTTGCCGGATGGACATGAGCTTCCTGGCTGCATCTTTACTGGTGTCTGCCTGATCGAAGACACGACACATCTCCTCCATAAACAACTTGAAATCAGAGCACTCGGGTCCCTGTCTCTGCCAACTGGCCGTTGCCCAAGCTCGTGCCTTACCAGCTAACAAGGTTATCACAAAGGCAATCTTGCGGCGATCCGTAGTGTAGGTGGTAGGCTGAAGCTCAAAGGTGAGTTGGCACTGGGTAAGGAACTCCCAGCACTCACCGTGCTTGCCGTCATACCTCTGTGGTGCAGGAAGGCTGGGTTCGCGAGGTGAAGGAGACAGCATGGCGGGAGGCACTGGAGTGGGAGCAGGAGCCGGATCAGGATAAGGAGATGCGGGCAGAGGAGTCAGCTGTGCCGGGTTTTCCCAATTTGTTGAAGCAGTACCTCGTGGCGAGCAAGGGCCTCATGTTGGCTTGCGAGCGTTCGTCCATGAGCGTCCATGGTCGCTCCGAAGCGTGTCAAAGCTGCCATAATTCCCTGAAGGTTGGCTGGGTAGACAGTTGAAGACGCCTCTGCTGAGTCGGTCATGACGGAGTCTTTCTGTTAGGGTTTTGCTGGGAGTGATAATCCAGCAAACCCCCACTAGGCCACCAGGGGGATGACTCAAGTGCAGAGGCGTGAGGTGAAAGTAGAGTATCAAAAAACAGTTTATTTACACTATATACAATCCAATGGGCGGCACGGTGGTGTAGTGGTTAGCGCTGTCGCCTCACAGCAAGAAGATCTGGGTTCGAGCCCCGTGGCCGGTGAGGGCCTTTCTGTGTGGAGTTTGCATGTTCTCCCCGTGTCCGCGTGGGTTTCCTCCGGGTGCTCCGGTTTCCCCCACAGTACAAAGACATGCAGGTTAGGTTAACTGGTGACTCTCAATTGACCATAGGTGTGAATGTGAGTGTGAATGGTTGTCTGTGTCTATGTGTCAGCCCTGTGATGACCTGGCAACTTGTCCAGGGTGTACCCCGCCTTTCGCCCATAGTCAGCTGGGATAGGCTCCAGCTTGCCTGCAACCCTGTAGAACAGGATAAAGCGGCTAGAGATAATGAGATGAGATGAGATGAGATGAGACAATCCAATGGAAAAAAACAAAAAGAAAATCCAAAAGCTCAGAAGATAAACCAAAATAAAAATATCCAAAGGTTAAATGTCCAAAAACAAAAGGAAAGGCAAAATGCTGAACGCTCAGAAGATCAAAAAGGTACAAAGTCCAAAGAAAGCAAAAAATATAAAAAACACAAGGGCACAGGCAAGATACGTGAGACAGAGGAAACTAGCACAAGACAGCATAGCATAAAGACTCCGTGACAAGGGAACAAACAGAGGGGTATTTATCCACAAAACAATTAAGGAACAGGGTGGGGCAGGAAACGGGCAATCAAGACAAACACAAAACACAGTGGCAGCCTCTAGAGGCCAACACAAACATGACAAGATAAACATAACAGCGGCCTCTAGAGGCCAAAACAGTCCCAGTCCTAACACCGGTTCGGATGCCTCTTCCCGCTCTGAGCTTCGGGGCATTGTTGGGGGTCTTTCACGCCCCTTGCGCTCTTCCTGGGGGGTCTGCTCCTTGGCAACCCTCTTGGCAGCCTTTTCGGCTTTCTCTAGCCTTTCGGCGCAATCATCAAGGGAGGTTTTTAAGAGCTCACGCTCCCTATATAAATTATTGTTATCGGCTGCCAGCTCGGCGTTGCTGGTGGTCAGCCTTTCAACCTCTCTGTGGAGGCGTCTGATTTCTGAATCAGTATTTTGGAAGTATGATAGGAATAGCTTACCTAGTGTCTCTTGGACACTAATAATTGTTCCTTTTGGATCTCTCATATGTTTGTTCGAGTTATCTATGTTGTTTTGGCATTCACCCTTACTCGTGTTCCTAATGTTTGCCTTTTCGGAGGCAGAGCAGTGAATGAGGTCTGCGATGACCTCAAGGAGAGACACGTCTTGAGCATTGTCTTCAGCTTCTGAGACACGAGGGGATGACATTTTACTTAGGTTGGATATCATTAACTAATTAATCAGTGAGTTAATTTATTAATTAATTATTATTAATTAATATTAACTATGTAATTAATCAGTTGATAAAGTTTTTTTTTTTTTAAATGCTATCTCTTATCCTAAGTTATGAATAGGTTATTAGTATTTTGTGATATGGTTATCACGCTACTGTTAACCGTTTAACACACCTGGGGATATACCTTGGCAACTGCTGAATCAAACTGGTAGTTTATCTGTTGTTGCAACTGTAGGTACACAGCCCGTCCTTTTTAAAAAACTACATTTCCCATCAGCCCACTTCCGCGTTGACCTGCGTCACGCGGGGGCAGGATCACCAACGTCACATCCTACAGGAAAGCATAAGCAACAGAACACGCTTCCGCTTCCTTCTCTTTTGGAGCTGTGATTGCAACGGACACAGAGAGAAAATCGCTCGCTCCGCCGGGCAAATCAAAAAGACGTCTTTTTCTTTCTTTCTTGCAAGATCCACAAGTTAGCACGATTTCTTGTTTACCACTGGCCACAGTAAAAATCCAGAATAGCGCGATTTTTAAACTCAGTGAGTTACAACCGGTTTTTCATTCATTCCTTACATACGTACTACTGCAGCTCAAGGCATTTAATTTAGAATTGGGAGAGATGAGAATTCCTCCTGATTGAACTGTGCACATTATTTTGATCAGAGACTTTCTTTTCATCACGAGCCGGACCAGGAAGTTCTCTACGCTTTGTACACGAGCGACTCACGTGCTTCACAACGGTGAAAGAACCTCCGAAGTCTCAGAAAATCTTCTCATAATCTCGTGTAGAAGCGGGACATTAAGTAAGATTGGCATTTGGGCATAATTAAGCTAGTCTTAGGAATTTGCTTTTATTGAAACAGTGTGAATTTAAACTCAGGAAGGTTTTGTTTACACTATTAGACACGCAGCGTGTCAAATTTAATTGTTCTGTTTGTTTAATCTCTCAATTGTGTTATTAGATAGGCTGTGCATGCTTCTTTATTCCTTACTAATATCCTCAATTTCATTATCACACATCTTGATCTCATCAAGATTTCAGCGGATTCAGTATTGTTATGAGCTAGTGGGTTAGCTACCGGCTAGCCCTTTGTTACTTAGAAACACGTGTTCACCAGGCCTGGCCACACACAAACACACATTAGCAACACAAAGCTAATCTAGGCCTACCACGTGCTCAAACACACCTTTCTTTTGTTTAACTCCACGAGGTAGGGTCCTTGGGCTTTAGCTAGCCACACGGCTAATTCCTTTGTCTCGTTAGCAAGCTAGGCTAACCTTTGCTCAAGCCACAAGGCCTACACCACGTGGGGACACACACACAAACACACGTGGAGTTAGCTACACAAAGCTAATTCTCTTTTAAGCCACACCCACACAAGGCCTCTCTCACACACACACACACACACCTCACCGTTTGTATATATTCCATCTGCTACTATCCATTTTTATCTTTGTTATAATAAATTCATTTATTATTGAAACTGTGTGTTTTATTTGTGTTCCAATAATATACTCGAGGTTGCCCAATCTCCAAAGAATTCAGAAAGGTGCATATAAGTTATGTAATATGGTAAGTGATCATAATAATTTGGAATATACCATAATTTGGCTGTTTGGTAATTTATTAATAAGCACCAAAATTAACGGTACGATTCACTTTAAATGATTCACTTTGAATGATTCACTTGAATGATTCAAATGAGACTGATTCAATTTAATTATTAACCTTCAAATTTAATATGAGACTGATTTAATGAGATTGATCACTCAATTACCCAAATACACCCACACAACAATATTCAAGAAGTCAACACCAATTGCCTCACATGGGGCACCAATTTAATGTAGGTGCAATTAGTTTTAAGTGATCAATCTAATTAAATCAGTCTCATTAATAATCTCATTAAATCAGTCTCATTGATAATCTCATTAAATCAGTCTCATTGATAATCTCATTAATTAATACCATTAATTTTGGTGCTTAATAATAAATTACCAAACAGCTAACATTATGGTATATTCCAAATTATTATGATCACTTACCATATTACATAACTCATATGCACCTTGGAATTCTTTGAGATTGGGTGACTTCAAAAGTATTGGTACAACAAATAAACACACACAGTTTCAATAATAATTGAATTTATTACAACAATGATAAAAATTGAATAACAGCAGTTGAAATATATACAAATATGATATATACTTGATGAGCATGTGTGTGTGTGTGTGTGTGTGTGCGCACGTGTGTGTGTGTGAGAGAGGCCTTATGGCCTAAGCAAAAAGGTTAGCCTAGCTTGCTAACGAGACAAAAGAATTAGCCGTGTGTGTGTGGCTAGCTAAGGTGTGTTGTGAGGCCTGTGGCCTAAACAAAAGAATTAACTCTGGATGAGTGTGACCACATGGTGGGAACAAAAGAATTAGCTCTGGTTTGCTAGCTAAGGTGTGTTGTGAGGTCTGTGGCCTAAACAAAAGGAATTACTCTAGGTGAGTGTGACCACGTGTTCCTAGGTAGAACAAAGAATTAGCCGATAGCTAACCCACTAGCTCATAACCTTACTAAATCCACTGAAATCTTGATGAGGTCAAAATATGTGTAATAATGAAATTAAGGGTTAGAAAGGAATAGAGGAAAGCATGCAAAAACCTATCTATTAAGCAATTAAAAGATCAAAACAAAATAGAATAATCAATTCAACACCGAGTGTCTACAGTGTACACAATTAAACCGTTCCTGAGTTTAAATTCACACTTCTTCATAAAGCTAATTCCTAAGACTAGTTTTTATGCCCCAAAATGCCAGTCTTACTTCAGTATCTCGCTTATAGTGCAAGATTATGGAGATATGTTCCGAGACTTTTGGAGTCCACAGGAGCACGTGAGTCAATTCCGTGTAAGGCAGCGGATTTCTTGGTCCGACGCTTTGTAGTTCGTGGGAAGAAAGTCTCTGATCAAGCAATGTGCACAGCACTTTAATTACAAGGGATCCGGCTGCTTCTAACTATAAATGAACTGTTTTGGGCGGCAGTTCGTAATGTTACTATAATAGACAAACAAACTGGCTGTAGCTCAACCGAGAGAGAGATAGCATGATTTAAGTAGTTCTACCATGGCCAAGGGTAAACAAAAACCATGTTGAATCGTTTTCTCGGGAGAAAAGACGTCTGTATCTTGGATGCTCTGGTGAGCGGCCTCTTTATCTCTGTAGAACACGCCACTTGCGACGAGATTCACAGCACCAAAGAGGAAGAGAGTAGCGTGCCTTAGTTACTTATGGATTCCTGGAGGATGTGACATAGGTGATCCCGCCCCGGCGTGACGTAGGCCATCGCGGAAGTGGGCCGATGGGATCTGTAGTTTCTTAAAGGGACGGTTGCGTTGTACTTACAAAATGCTCCATGATGGGCTGGTGAGGAATTTGGTTGATGGTTTCTGAGTCAACTGTGGTGTTTCAGTTCAGGAGCTCCCGGAAGTGTTCTTCCCATCTGGAGCTGATCCCTTCTTCGTCCTTCAGCAGGGTTTGCCCATCTTTGGAGCGGAGGGGATTGAGGCCTCGATAACTTGGACTATACACAGCTTTGGTGGCATTGAAGAAGCCCCTGGTGTCACCTGAGTCAGCAAGCCTCTGGATCTCCAAGGCCTTCTCTGTCCACCACTGGTTCTTTAACTCTCGCACCCTGCGCTGGACAAGTACCTTTGCCTTGGAGTGGGCCTGTCTTTTAGCCTTACAATTGATGTCATTCTGCCAAGAACAAAAGGCTTTCCTTTTGGCATCAATTAGCTGTTCTATTTTGGTGTCATTGTTGTCAAACCAGTCTTGATGTTTCCTGGTCTTGTAGCCAAGGGTGTCCATGCAGGTCTCGAGCAAGATGGTCTTAAGGGTCTTCCAGTGTTCTTCCACGTCCTCAGGATATTCTTCAGGGAGTCGTTCAAGTAGGGTCTTCTGAAGTTGTTGCACTCTTTCTGTATCGCCCAAGCTGTCGATGTTGAATTTAGAACGTGTTTGCTTCCTTTGGGTCCTCCTTTTCTGATGTAGCTGGATGTTCATTGTGGAGTGGATAAGGTGATGGTCTGTCCAACAATCATTCGCACAGGTCATGGCCCTGGTGATGTTAACATCCTTGCGATCTCTAGCCCTGACAATCACATAGTCAATGAGATGCCAGCACTTTGATCGAGGGTGCATCCAGGAGGTTTTGAACCTGTTTCTCTGGCAGAAAAGGGTGTTTGTTACGACCAGCTCACGTTCAGCACACTTTGACAGTAGGAGGGTTCCATTGGAGTTGGTATTTCCAACACCCTCTTTGCCTAGGGTGCCTTTCCAGAGCTTGTGATCCTTGCCAACCCTGGCATTGAAATCCCTGAGTAGGAGGATTTTGTCTTCCTTCAGGATGTTCGATAGGACCTGGTCAAGGGATGCATAGAAGGCCTCCTTGTCTTCGTCCTGTGAGTCCAAGGTTGGTGCGTAGGCACTCACAGCAGTGGTCATCTGGTTGTTTGAGAGCCTCAGGCGCAGTGTCATGAGACGTTCATTGATGCCTACTGGAGATTCAGTGAGTTGGGAGATGAGGCGGTTCTTGATGGCGAATCCCACTCTGTGGATTCTGGCTTCATCAGCTGGCTTTCTCTTCCAGAATAAGGTGTATCCACCTTTCTCCTCCTTCAGTTGCCCCTCATCGGCCAGGCGGGTTTCAGATAGCATTCTTTAAATTCGTTTCTTAAGACAAGGATTTTTTAAGATGTTACCTTGACAGTTTCGGCGATAAACTTCCACCTTCTTCAAAACAGTCACCAGATGTTGAGTGGTGACGTGACTTATCAGCTGATGTTACTCTAAGGAGGCGTGAACGTCCCGCCCAATTTGACAGGTAGTTCACGCCTCCTGCTGTCAGGTCGCTCCTCCAGGACGGCGCTCCAGGTGTGTGACAGCGCGTACGCTCCCTCATCCCGGTTCATCGTTCTCTGCGCACGCTTTCGTATCTCCACTGCCTCTAAAATCCAACACTGGAATCTATTTTCTTCAGCGCGAATGACTCTGGCCTCTTCCCAATTCATTATATGATTTTGCCGTTTGCAGTGGTCTGAAATGGCTGATTTTAAGTTTTCTTGGTGTGCTTTTTCTTTTTCGGATCTTGTGAGTCTTTTTGTTGTTTCTTTTTCACATTCTATTTGGTGTTCTTTTTTGCGAGTATGGAAGCATCTGCCCGTTTCACCAATATAAACTTTATTACATGAACGGCAAGGGATTTCATATATGACGTTGCATTTATTGTCCAGTTGTATTTTATCTTTGGGGTGAACTAGCAGCTGTCGGAGGTTTTTGTATGGTTTGACCGGGGTGTTGATGTGGTATTTCTTCATGGATCGTTGGATGCGTTCTGTAACTCCTTTTATGTATGGTAGTGTGACAAAGCCTCGGTTTGTTTTTTTCTGTGTTTTTCCTTGTTTGTTTGTTTGTTTGTTTTTTTCCTTTGTTTGTGTCTGTAATTTCGCTTTTCGGATTGCCCACAGTGGATATTGGCAGTTTTTTAATGCCTGTTGGATGTGTTGTTCCTCCTCCTGTCTGTCTTTCTCCTCCGTGATGTTCTGTGTTCGGTCGTATAGTGTTCTGATTACTGA